>NC_069504.1:47883680-48016180 GCF_027579735.1 Bombina bombina | reverse complement strand
TAAATACAAAATTACCTGTAAAATAAATCCTAACCTAAGTTACAATTAAACCTAATACTACACTATCATTAAATTAATTAAATAAATTAGCTACAAATAACTACAATTAAATACAATTAAATAAACTAACTAAAGTACAAAAAATAAAAAAAAATAAGTTACAAAAAATAAAAAGTTACAAACATTTAAAATATATTACAACAATTTTAAGCTACTTACACCTAATCTAAGCCCCCTAATAAAATAACAAAGCCCCCCAAAATAAAAAAATGCCCTACCCTATTCTAAATTACGAAAGTTAACAGCTCTATTACCTTACCAGCCCTTAAAAGGGCCTTTTGCGGGGCATGCCCCAAAGTATTCAGCTATTTTGCCTGTAAAAAAAAAATACAACCCCCCCAACATTAAAACCCACCACCCACACACCCCTACTCTAACCCAAACCCCCCTTAAAAAAACCTAACACTACCCCCCTGAAGATCATCCTACCTTTAGCCTTCTTCAGCCAGCCGACCACCGATGGAACAGAAGAGGACATCCGCAGCGGCCGAGTCATCATCCAAGGGGCGCTGAAGAAGTCTTCCATCCGATTGAAGTCATCATCCAAGGGGCGCTGAAGAGGTCTTCCATCCGATTGAAGTCTTCATCCAGGCGGCGTCTTCAATCTTCATCCATGCGGAGTGGAGCCATCTTCAGACGAGATGATGTGGAGCCATCTTCTTCCACCGACGACTTCCCGACGAATGACGGTTCCTTTAAGTGATGTCATCCAAGATGGCGTCCCTCGAATTCCGATTGGCTGATAGGATTCTATCAGCCAATCAGAATTAAGGTAGGAAAAATCTGATTGGCTGATTGAATCAGCCAATCAGATTGAGCTCGCATTCTATTGGCTGATCAGAATTCAAGGGACGCCATCTTGGATGACGTCACTTAAAGGAACCATCATTCATCGGGAAGTCGTCGGTGGAAGAAGATGGCTCCGCGTCGGCTCGTCTGAAGATGGCTCCGCTCCAGATGGATGAAGATTGAAGACGCCGCCTGGATGAAGACTTCAATTGGATGGAAGACCTCTTCAGCGCCCCTTGGATGATGACTTCAATTGGATGGAAGACTTCTTCAGCGCCCCATGGATGATGACTTCAATCGGATGGAAGACTTCTTCAGCGCCCCTTGGATGATGACTTCGGCCGCTGCGGATGTCCTCTTCTGTTCCATCGGTGGTCGGCTGGCTGAAGACGGCTAAAGGTAGGATGATCTTCAGGGTTGTAGTGTTAGGTTTATTTAAGGGGGGTTTGGGTTAGAGTAGGGGTATGTGGTGATGGGTTTTAATGTTGGGGGGTTGTATTTTTTTTACAGGCAAAAGAGCTGAATACTTTGGGGCATGCCCCACAAAAGGCCCTTTTAAGGGCTGGTAAGGTAATAGAGCTGTTAACTTTCGTAATTTAGAATAGGGTATGGATTTTTTTTATTTTGGGGGGCTTTATTATTTTATTAGGGGGCTTAGATTAGATGTAAGTAGCTTAAAATTGTTGTAATATTTTTTAAATGTTTGTAACTTTTTATTTTTTGTAACTTAGATTTTTTTATTTTTTGTACTTTAGTTAGTTTATTTAATTATAGTTATTTGTAGCTAATTTATTTAATTAATTTAATGATAGTGTAATGTTAGGTTTAATTGTAACTTAAGTTAGGATTTATTTTACAGGTAATTTTGTATTTATTTTAGCTAGGTAGTTATTAAATATTTAATAACTATTTAATAACTATTCTAACTAGCTAAAATAAATACAAAGTTACCTGTAAAATAAATATAAATCCTAAAATAGCTACAATGTAATTATTGATTACATTGTAGCTATCTTAGGTTTTATTTTACAGGTAAGTATTTAGTTTTAAATAGGAATAATTTATTTAATGATAGTGTAGTGTTAGGTGTAATTGAAACTTAGGTTAGTTTTTATTTTACAGATAAATTTGTCTTTATTTTAACTAGGTAGCTATTAAATAGTTAACAACTATTTAATAGCTATTGTACCTAGTTAAAATAAATTGAAATTTGCCTGTAAAATAAAAATAAATCCTAAAATAGCTACAATATACTTATTAATTATATTGTAGCTATATTAGGGTTTATTTTATAGGTAAGTATTTAGTTTTAAATAGGATTCATTTAGTTAATAAGAATAATATTTATTTAGATGTATTTAATTAATATTTTAGTTAGGTGGGTGTTAGGGTTAGACTTAGGTTTAGGGGTTAATAATTTTATTATAGTTGCGGCGGGGTCCGGGAGCGGCGGTTTAGGGGTTAATCAGTTTATTAGAGTGGCGGTGGGCTCTGGGAGCGGCGGTTTAGGGGGTAATACATTTATTTAGTTGCGGCGGTGTAGGGGGGGACAGATTAGGGGTGTTTAGACTCGGGGTACATGTTAGGGTGTTAGGTGCAGACATCTCCCATAGGAATCAATGGGATATCGGGCAGCAGCGAACATGAACTTTCGCTATGGTCAGACTCCCATTGATTCCTATGGGATCCGCCGCCTCCAGGGCGGCAGATTGAAAACCAGGTATGCTGGGCCGGAAAAGTGCAGAGCGTACCTGCTAGTCATTTGATAACTAGCAAAAGTAGTCAGATTGTGTGAAACTTGCGTTCGGAACATCTGGAGTGACGTAAGAATCGATCTGTGTCGGACTGTGTCTGGCGGATCGAAGCTTACATCACAAAATTCTACTTTTGCCGGTGTGTAGGGCTTGATAACTTAGGCGAATCAGCCTCGCCACAAATACGCTGCGGAATTCAAGCGTATTTGAGGTTGACGGCTTGATAACTAGGGGCCTATATGTATCGCCACACTGGCAAATTGTTTGTGCAATCAATTAACATTGTAATGCTTCATAGAGTTAAAGAAGAACAAAAGTCTAACGTAGTGCCCTCAATAAATACATCAAAAACATGTGAGAACGGCAATGGATCTTAGTTACTTCTGCTAAGATCATAGAAATCACAGGCAGATTCTTCTTCTAATGCTGCCTTTGATAAAACAGTACACTCCGGTACCATTTAAAAATAACAAACTTTTGATTGAAGTTAAGAAACTAACTATAATACACCACTCTCCTCTTACTACGTCCATCTTTGTTGAGAGTTGCAAGAGAATTACTGGATATGGCAGTTAGGGGAGGAGCTATATAGCAGCTCTGCTGTGGGTGATCCTCTTGCAACTTCCTGTTGGGGAAGGAGAATATCCCACAAGTAATGGATGATCCGTGGACTGGATACACTTAACAAGAGAAACATATTTTCCAAATAGATATTTCTCAAAAGGCCTCAAAATGTAGAATTAAGGTAATCGCATATGAAACATTTAGAAAAGGGTTTTGGACTAAGCAATATTAAAAGTTGAAAAGTTATCGCTAACAAAACATTATATTGCTCCTAAGAGTCTTTGTTCCAATAGAATTCCACATCAAGGAAAAAATCTAGTTTACCCATTTTAATGTAGCGTGGTTTCTCCAATTTTAGAGTTTTTGTCACTATCTGTTTCCACTCCGAAAGGGACGGGCATTGTAATCGTTTCCAATAACAAGAATGAGACGTTTTGCACAAATTAACAACATGGTAGGTTTGTATTTACATGTAATTTGAAGGGGATAATTAAAGGGACAATCTAATCAAAATTAAACTTTCATGATTCAGATAGGGAATGCAATTTTAAACAACTTTCCAATTCACTTTTATCATCAAATTGGTTTTGTTCTCTTTGTATTCTTTGATGAAAGCTAAACCTAGGTAGGCTCATATGCTAATTTCTAAGCCCTTGAAGGCCGCCCCTTATTTAAATGCATTTGGCAGTTTTTTACAGCTAGAGGGTACTAGTTCATGTGTGCCATACAGATAACATTGAGACCACGCCCATGAAGTTACAAGTGAGAAGGCACTGATTGGCTAAATGCAAGTCTTTCAAAAGAACTGAGATAAGGGGGCAGTCTGCAGAGACTTAGATACAAGGTAATCACAGAGGTAAAAAGTGTATTAATATAACTGTGTTGGTTGTGCAAAACTGGGAAATGGGTAATAAAGGGATTATCTATCTTTTTTAAACAATAACAATTCTGGAGTAGACTTTCCCATTAAGCAAGAGACCAATGGAGATGGGTTGATGGAGCAGTTTAATCTAGATTCCATATGACTTATTGGAGCCCATTTATCAAGCTCCGGATGGAGCTTGAGGGCCCGTGTTTCTGGAGAGCCTGCAGGCTCACCAGAAACAGCAGTTATGAAGCAGCGGTCTAAAGACCGCTGCTCCATAACCTGTCCGCCTGCACTGAGCAGGCGGACAGACATCGCCAAAAATCAACCCGATCGAAAGTGCTGGAGCGGCTGCCAGGATTAAAAGGTAAGTTTTTGAAGTAAACTGTGAAATGTCAGTTTTGATGAATTAAAGTGCCCTTGTTTTTTTTTTAATAGGTTTATTAAAAACCGGGCACTAATTCATCTAAATGGACCTTCACTTTAAAAATGATGTCAACATAAGTTTTTAGACAAAAGGATACAAGGTACTGTTTTTTAATATGACCCTCGGTCATGTCATCATTACTAACGATTGCTGGGCTTGCAACATGGAGTCTTATAAATTATTGTACAGGTGCAAATCTGAAATCCAAACTTATTCTGAAATCCAAACTTTTTCATTAATATTTTTTTTAAATAAAATGATCAAAAATTACACATTTTCCCCACCTGTAAGTCACATTCTCCTCTGCCAGTGTCTTTGGTTATATTATAATACGGAAATATATATTAGTACTGCGCTAGCCAAAAAATGAATATCAGACCCTTCTAAAAAAACACACGTTCCTCTAAAATGTGTGGATTGGTCTAAAATATACCTTATATAATATTATGTTTCTTAATTACAGTACAGTACTATATTTCTATGTATACAAAAGTATTAAAATGATATAAAACTACCTTTAGATCACATGTATAACCTGTATTATTACAAGTAAATGTTGCCTAACAGACATAAGATATTGTTGTTTACACTTGGTTCCAAACTGATCCAATTTTATAGATGCAAATATTCCAAAATCCAAACCTTCTCCAGTCCCTTGGATAAAGGTTTTTTTTTCTACTGTGCGGTTGCGGAAATAATCTTTTATTTTACCCAGATATATAATTTATACTACAAGGTAATATGGCTGTGAACAGTCAGCCTTTCAAGTGTTTTACTTATTAACCCTTTGAGTGCTAAGCACTTTCCCACCTGGGTGCTAAGCTTTTTGTGTATTTTTTTTTTTTTTAGATCCCCAAGACTTACACTGTTGGAAAGGTTAGGCGATTACCTTTCCAACTGCGGGTCTTGGGGGTCTGTAGTTGCTTAGATGCCTGAGATACAGGCTTCTAAGCAGCATGCCCCCTGCTCCTATACTTAACATTGTTAAAGGGACAGTCTACACCAGAATTTTTATTGTTTTAAAAGATAGATAATCCCTTTATTACCCATTTCCCAGTTTTGCATAACCAACACATTTATAATAATATACTTTTAACCTCTGTGATTATCTTGTATCTAAGCCTCTGCAAACTGCCCCTTTTTTCAGTTCTTTTGACAGACTTGCAGTCTAGCCAATCAGTGCCTGCTCCCAGATAACTTCTTGTGCACGAGCACAGTGTTATCTATATGAAATATGTGAACTAACACCCTCTAGTGGTGAAAAACTGTTAAAATGCAATCTGAAAGAGGTGGGCTTCAAGGTCTAAGAAATTAGCATATGAACCTCCTAGGTTAAGCTTTCAACTAAGAATACCAAGAGAACAAAGCAAAATTGGTGATAAAAGTAAATTGGAAAATTGTTTAAAATTACATGCTCTATCTGAATCATGAAAGTTTATTTTGGCCTAGACTGTCCCTTTAAGTATAAATAAAGTTGCGCGGTGACATCACTGCGCATAACATGAAGGAGTGGGTGGGAGCCCCCAGATCTCCCTCAAGGTGGGAGAGTGCTAACGACGGCTCTTGGCTGTCACAGAGTTTCCTACTCTGGTGCTAACGACGGCTCAGAGCCATCGTTAGCACTCAAGAGGTTAAGATTGTATTCTGTTAACTGTTTTACTGTCAAATCCAACACTGTGTCAGTTCAACCCGTAAATTTGGCACAATGTGCAGCAGACATCACAGAATATATCAGCATTGCTCTGTGTGAATGTTAAACCGATGCCGTGGTGCAAAGTGGGTATAATAGCTGCTGTCTGGGTTAATTAATATTTCACTGGCTTGGGCTCCTGATGAGCACTGTCCTGGCAGTTCTTGGGCTCTTGTTTCTAATAAATCAATGTGATGCCACAAGCAAATCAAACCTCAGCAAGTATATGAGTTAATAACCAAAAGGACATGTGGTTTACATATAAAAACCACTATACAGAAGGTACAAAAATAAAGACAGGTATAGGAAAGCTGATGAAGTATATTTTACTATGAGGTTTTCTATCATGTTTTTTAAAAATTACATGAGATAGAAAAACTTTTTCTTCATGATTAAGATAGAGCATACAATTTAAAACAACTTTCCAATTTACTTCTATTAACTAACTTGCATCATTCTCTCAGTAGTCTTTGTTAAAAGGCATATCTAGGTAGGCTCATGAGCAGCAATGCACTACTGGGAGCTAGCTGACGATTGGTGGCTGCACATATATGCCTCTTATTATTGGCTTACCTGAGGTTTTCAGATTGATCCCAGTAGTGCATTGATGCTCCTTCAACAAAGAATACTGTGACAATGAAGCAAATTTGATCATAGAAGTTAATTGGAAAGATGTTTAAAACTATACGTTTTATCTGAATCATGAAAGAAAAAATTTGGGTTTCCTGTCCCTTTAAAGCTAAATTTACATAATACATTACCTATGCAGCTCTCAAGCACCACAGCCAGTGATTGGTAGGTTGTGGAACTGCTGCTCCTGATTGGTGGATCAACCATTTTCTGTTCCTCCTAAGTGTGACATTACCTATATGTTTAACCCTTCGTGGGAGTTAAACACACAGGGGTTAATCACAGTCTTTTAGATGCACTTATCAAACAATGTATCTACAAAAATCTCCCTAGAATTAAATTGTGAGTTCTGTAGACAAATTATTAGATATGTAAACATTATATAGTTATTTAGGGGTCGATTTATCAACGGCTCTCGCCAGTCTTTGCCCTCCTACGACTGCAGGTACTCACAAGAGAACCTGCAGTCCATATTTAACAAGCAGCGGTCATCAGACCGCTGCTTCCCTAACCTTTCTAATGGCCTGGCTAATTTCAATCTCCCTGGTCTCGTCCAACCGGGGAGTTTGACAGCTCCTGTCCGTGTGTGATTGGCTGTGTGCGGGCAGGGGGCGGGATTGCACGCAAGCGCAAAATAGCGCTCGTGTGCAATGCCGAATTCCGGCAGCTGAATTCAACCCACCAGAGGCGAGCTGCGACAGAGAGGGGCGCATATGTGCGCCCCTGTCCACGCAGCTTGATAAATTGACTCCTAAGTGTCAGTAATACAAAACTTGCATGCACTAACAAATTAGACCCTTTAAAACATTTTATTTTTTTTATTCATAGTTTCTTTAGCAAATCATGACCTGAGTAAATATTTTTGTGCATTGATGACAGTGAGAGGAGATGTGAAATCTACATTGTGACATATGAGACTAATTTGGCAAACTTGTTGTTGGCAAATGCTAACAAGATTAAATTCTTCATGCAAAAATGCTTAAAAAACCATCATGTGAAATGCTGCTGTTTTTATTCTCCTAATCCCTAAATAGTTCAGATAAAGTTTCCCCTTTAACCCCTTGCTTGCTACAGCAAAACTCACCATATCTACTGGCTGACGTCCTGGATACGGTAGAGTTATTTACTGCGTTGTAAGCGGTTACTTGCTTGGATACCAGAGCCACAACAGCACCATCTGGAACCTGGAGAAAAGAGATATAACACAAATAATTAAACTATGTTATATGCGCTCCTCACTATGAAATCAGTCTATTTGTAGAGTCATGATTCTCCACCTTTGACTAGGTTAATATTGTGATTATTACGCGACAACGGCAACCAAAGGGGCGAACAGGGGAGGAGGCAGCCATTCCACAAATTTAGTGGTAAATTATTAATGGAATCATGTGAATTTGATTATTGTTTCTGTTTTATTTTATATTTCAGGGGTAAATTGATCTATTGAGTTTTGTTTCTTTAAAACATTTAAGGCCAGATTACGTGTGCAGCGCTATCTTAATGTGCGCCCGTAAAGTTTGTGGTTTCACTTTGCGCTAAGCGCAATTAGACCTCTGGTTAGAAAGAAAAAGTTGCCCCCCAAATAAAGAGGACAGTACATGTAACATGTAAAATAAATATGAGCATTTTTATTTATATATTTTTTTAAAAGCTGCACAAAGCAGTTATAAGGGGTTAAAGTGAGGAGATGTGAAGTGTTTGAAAAAAACGGCACCTAAAATGCTTTTACATGGAGGTCAATGGGGGACTGTGTTTTCTCTATAAATATATATGTATATGCTTATATACATATATATTTATGTGTTAATATGTGTATTTGCTGTGGCTGATGGCATGAAAATGAGGCTCCCATTGGAGCCTACGGAAGCGCTTGGCTGTCAGCAATGCGAACGCAACCTTGTGTTTGCATTGTGACGCAGTTGTAATACCAGCACACATTTATTGCGCTCACGTAAGCACAATATTGCGCTCTACTCATAATCTGGCCCTTACTGTCCCTTTAACTTCTGATATTTAGAGAGACAGGAAACCCAAAAAAAAATATTTCATGATTCAGATAGAGGGGCCTATCTATAAAGCTCCGAAAGGAGCTTGACGGCCGGTGTTTCTGGCGAGTCTTCAGACTCGCCAGAAACAGCAGTTATGAAGCAGCGGTCACAAAGACCGCTGCTCCATAACCTGTCCGCCTGCTCTGAGCAGGCGGACAGACATCGCCGGAAATCAACCCGATCGAGTACGATCAGGTTGATTGACACCTCCCTGCTGGCGGCCCATTGGCCGCAAGTCTGCAGGGGGCGGCGTTGCACCAGCAGCTCTTGTGAGCTGCTGGTGCAATGCTGAATACGGAGAGCGTATTGCTCTCCGCATTCAGCGAGATCTGGCGGACCTGATCCGCACTGTCGGGTCAGGTCTGCCAGACTTTGATAAATAGAGGCCACTGCATACAATTTTAAACAACTTTCCAATGTACCTCTATTATCTCATTTTCTTCATTATTTAGGTATCCTATGTTAAAAAAAAATGATTATTTTATTTTACTTTTTATGTTTTTGATCATTGATTGAAAAGTTAACTTTTCTTGATTTGGTGAGTTTTTCATCTAAAATCAAGAAGAAAAGTTTATGAAATAGTTTTCTCATAGAAAAAAAGTGGCTGCAACTAATCTCATCTTCTTAAAGGAACATGAGAATTTTTTCTCTCCTGATTCAGATAGAACATTGATTTTTTTCAACAACTTTCTAATTTACTTCTATTATCACATTTTCTTCATTCTCTTAGTATCTGTTGTTGAAAAGCAGGGACTTAAGGCCATGAGCTTGCACGTATTTGGAGCACTAAATGGCAGCAGTTTTGCAAGAATCTGATAGATTTGCAAGAGCACTAGATGGCAGTATTATGACCAATTATGTAGTGCTCCAGATGCCTATCTAGGTATCTCTTTAACAAAGAATAACATGGGAACAAAGCAAATTTTATTATAGAAATAAACTGGAAACTTTTTAAAAATGTATGCTGACTGATTCACAAAAGAACATTTTTGGGTCTCAAATCCCTTTAAACTGGCATTTTACATTTCTCATAGTGTAAATTGTAAAACCGTTAAAATACAAGGTCTGAAATATAGTCCAAAATTGCAGAACTCACTTTACAGGAATTGCAAAACTCATTCTCACTGTCTGATCCCGGTAGGAAATCATTTATAATAATACAGAATGGCAAACACTTAACTCGCGATCATTGCAATGCGATCGTCTAAAGAAATCTCTTTCCTAAAGACGACAATATGAGCTGGCAAAACACAAAGGCAAACGTATGTAAATACTTCTAAGGTGCTTAATTAATATTATTATGAATTAGGATGAAATCTCTAACAAGCTTTCAGTAACAAAGAAAATGTTTTTAGACAGAGATGACTGCAGCCCTGCAAACATAATAACACAGCTATTCTATGAGAAGGTTAATACAATATCAAGTCGTTGTACACAATGCTAAGGCGTAAAAGCTGTTGTGATTCCAATAAGCACGGATTGTAGGTGCTGCTGGGTGACAACTAGAAAAAATCACTTAGGAGGTATATAAATCATAGAGTGATATTTATCTCATGTCAAACTCATATATGACCTCATACTACAATTTGCTATGAGACAGATTCATCACACACTGAGATATGTTGGACATTTTGATGAATCAGAGTCCCAGAATAACATTGTATGAAATTATATTTATCTCACCTGAGAAAAATATTGATTTTGATGAATATACCCATAATGCAAACTCTTTTAACCTCTTGGCTACCAAAGAAAGCTACAATGCATTGTGTAGTAATCGTGTAAGCAGTTTTGCAAAGATTTACCTCTTAATAACATAGTTGTATTTTTTTTAGATACAAAATTGTTGGTCTCAGATCAAACGAATATGCAAACTGCAGTGTGGTGGTCTGAGTTTAAAGGGAACTATAACTACATAAAGAAGATGCTCTGCTATAGATATGTGCAATAGCATTTAGTTTGTTTCACACAAATTGTTCATTCTGAAGAAGAAAAAACACTTCACGAACAATTAGGCATAAAGGTTCATCCAAACCTTAGCACAATAATTTAGTTTTAAATTCATTCAACCATTTCATGTTTATTTTAATGCGTAAATTATGTAATACTTTGTTTTATTTTATGAAAATGTAATGTTGGGAACAGAACAGTGTCACATACTGTACTGTGGGGAACAGAACAGTGTCACATACTGTACTGTGGGGAACATAACAGTGTCACATACTGTACTGTGGGGAACAGAACAGTGTCACATACTGTACTGTGGGGAACAGAACAGTGTCACATACTGTACTGTGGGGAACAGAACAGTGTCACATACTGTATTGTGGGGAACAGAACAGTGTCACCTACTGTAATGTGGGGAACATAACTAACAGTGTCACATATTATACTGTGGGGAACAGATCGCATAGTGTCACATACTGTAATGTGAGGAACAGATCACATAGTGTCACATACTGTAATGTGAGGAACAGATCACATAGTGTCACATACTGTAATGTGAGGAACAGATCACATAGTGTCACATACTGTAATGTGAGGAACAGATCACATAGTGTCACATACTGTAATGTGAGGAACAGATCACATAGTGTCACATACTGTAATGTGGGGAACAGATCACATAGTGTCACATACTGTACTGTGGGGAACAGATCACATAGTGTCACATACTGTACTGTGGGGAACAGATTGCATAGTGTCACATACTGTACTGTGGGGAACAGATCGCATAGTGTCACATACTGTACTGTGGGGAACAGATCGCATAGTGTCACATACTGTACTGTGGGGAACAGATCGCATAGTGTGTCACATACTGCAATGTGGGGAACAGATCACATACTGTAATGTGGGGAACAGATCACATAGTGTCATATACTGTACTGTGGGGAACAGATCGCATAGTGTCACATACTGTACTGTGGGGAACAGATCGCATAGTGTGTCACATACTGCAATGTGGGGAACAGATCACATAGTGTCACATACTGTAATGTGGGGAACAGATCACATAGTGTCACATACTGTACTGTGGGGAACAGATCGCATAGTGTGTCACATACTGTAATGTGGTTAACAGATCGCATAGTGTGTCACATACTGTAATGTGGGGAACAGATCACATAGTGTCACATACTGTACTGTGGGGAACAGATTGAATAGTGTCACATACTGTAATGTGGGGAACAGATTGCATAGTGTCACATACTGTACTGTGGGGAACAGATCGCATAGTGTGTCACATACTGTAATGTGGTTAACAGATCGCATAGTGTGTCACATACTGTAATGTGGGGAACAGATCACATAGGCCTAGATTTGGAGTTCGGCGGTAGCCGTCAAAACCAGCGTTAGAGGCTCCTAACGCTGGTTTTGGCCGCCCGCTGGTATTTGGAGTCAGTGATTAAAGGGTCTAACGCTCACTTTTCAGCCGCGACTTTTCCATACCGCAGATCCCCCTACGCCATTTGCGTAGCCTATCTTTTCAATGGGATCTTTCTAACGCTGGTATTTAGAGTCGTTTCTGAAGTGAGCGTTAGAGCTCTAACGACAAGATTCCAGCCGCCTGAAAAAAGCAGGAGTTAAGAGCTTTCTGGCTAACGCCGGTTCATAAAGCTCTTAACTACTGTACCCTAAAGTACACTAACACCCATAAACTACCTATGTACCCCTAAACCGAGGCCCCCCCCACATCGCCGACACTCGATTAAAATTTTTAACCCCTAATCTGCCGACCGCCACCTACGTTATATTTATGTACCCCTAATCTGCTGCCCCTAACCCCGCCGACCCCTGTATTATATTTATTAACCCCTAACTTGCCCCCCACAACGTCGCCGCCAGCTACTTAAAATAATTAACCCCTAATCTGCCGACCGCCACCTATGTTATATTTATGTACCCCTAATCTGCTGCCCCTAACCCCGCCGACCCCTATATTATATTTATTAACCCCTAACCTGTCCCCCACAACATCGCCGCCAGCTACTTAAAATAATTAACCCCTAATCTTCCGACCGCAAAGCGCCGCCACCTACGTTATCCCTATGTACCCCTAATCTGCTACCCCTAACACCGCCGACCCCTATATTATATTTATTAACCCCTAATCTGCCCCCCACAACGTCGCCGACACCTGCCTACACTTATTAACTCCTAATCTGCCGAGCGGACCTGAGCGCTACTATAATAAAGTTATTAACCCCTAATCCGCCTCACTAACCCTATCATAAATAGTATTAACCCCTAATCTGCCCTCCCTAACATCGCCGACACCTACCTTCAATTATTAACCCCTAATCTTCCGATCGGAGCTCACCGCTATTCTAATAAATGGATTAACCCCTAAAGCTAAGTCTAACCCTAACACTAACACCCCCCTAAGTTAAATATAATTTACATCTAACAAAATAAATTAACTCTTATTAAATAAATGATTCCTATTTAAAGCTAAATACTTACCTGTAAAATAAATCCTAATATAGCTACAATATAAATTATAATTATATTGTAGCTATTTTAGGATTAATATTTATTTTACAGGTAACTTTGTATTTATTTTAACCAGGTACAATAGCTATTAAATAGTTAAGAACTATTTAATAGTTACCTAGTTAAAATAATAACAAATTTACCTGTAAAATAAATCCTAACCTAAGATATAATTAAACCTAACACTACCCTATCAATAAAATAATTAAATAAACTACCTACAATTACCTACAATTAACCTAACACTACACTATCAATAAATTAATTAAACACAATTCCTACAAATAAATACAATAAAATAAACTAGCTAAAGTACAAAAAATAAAAAAGAACTAAGTTACAGAAAATAAAAAAATATTTACAAACATAAGAAAAATATTACAACAATTTTAAACTAATTACACCTACTCTAAGCCCCCTAATAAAATAACAAAGCCCCCCAAAATAAAAAATTCCCTACCCTATTCTAAATTAAAAAAGTTACAAGCTCTTTTACCTTACCAGCCCTGAACAGGGCCCTTTGCGGGGCATGCCCCAAGAAGTTCAGCTCTTTTGCCTGTAAAAAAAAACATACAATACCCCCCCCCCCCAACATTACAACCCACCACCCACATACCCCTAATCTAACCCAAACCCCCCTTAAATAAACCTAACACTAATCCCCTGAAGATCTTCCTACCTTGTCTTCCCATCCAGGTATCACCGATCCGTCCTGGCTCCAAGATCTTCATCCAACCCAAGCGGGGGTTGGCGATCCATAATCCGGTGCTGAAGAGGTCCAGAAGAGGCTCCAAAGTCTTCCTCCTATCCGGCAAGAAGAGGACATCCGGACCGGCAAACATCTTCTCCAAGCGGCATCTTCGATCTTCTTCCATCCGGAGCGAAGCGGCAGGATCCTGAAGACCTCCAGCGCGGAACATCCATCCGGACCGACGACTGAACGACGAATGACTGTTCCTTTAAGGGACGTCATCCAAGATGGCGTCCCTCGAATTCCGATTGGCTGAAAGGATTCTATCAGCCAATCGGAATTAAGGTAGGAATTTTCTGATTGGCTGATGGAATCAGCCAATCAGAATCTAGTTCAATCCGATTGGCCGATCCAATCAGCCAATCAGATTGAGCTCGCATTCTATTGGCTGATCGGAACAGCCAATAGAATGCGAGCTCAATCTGATTGGCTGATTGGATCAGCCAATCGGATTGAACTTGATTCTGATTGGCTGATTCCATCAGCCAATCAGAAAATTCCTACCTTAATTCCGATTGGCTGATAGAATCCTATCAGCCAATCGGAATTTGAGGGACGCTATCTTGGATGACGTCCCTTAAAGGAACAGTCATTCGTCGTTCAGTCGTCGGTCCGGATGGATGTTCCGGGCTGGAGGTCTTCAGGATCCTGCCGCTTCGCTCCGGATGGAAGAAGATCGAAGATGCCGCTTGGAGAAGATGTTTGCCGGTCCGGATGTCCTCTTCTTGCCGGATAGGAGGAAGACTTTGGAGCCTCTTCTGGACCTCTTCAGCACCGGATTATGGATCGCCAACCCCCGCTTGGGTTGGATGAAGATCTTGGAGCCAGGACGGCTCGGTGATACCTGGATGGTGAAGACAAGGTAGGAAGATCTTCAGGGGATTAGTGTTAGGTTTATTTAAGGGGGGTTTGGGTTAGATTAGGGGTATGTGGGTGGTGGGTTGTAATGTTGGGGGGGGGTATTGTATGTTTTTTTTTACAGGCAAAAGAGCTGAACTTCTTGGGGCATGCCCCGCAAAGGGCCCTGTTCAGGGCTGGTAAGGTAAAAGAGCTTGTAACTTTTTTAATTTAGAATAGGGTAGGGAATTTTTTATTTTGGGGGGCTTTGTTATTTTATTAGGGGGCTTAGAGTAGGTGTAATTAGTTTAAAATTGTTGTAATATTTTTCTTATGTTTGTAAATATTTTTTTATTTTCTGTAACTTAGTTCTTTTTTATTTTTTGTACTTTAGCTAGTTTATTTAATTGTATTTATTTGTAGGAATTGTGTTTAATTAATTTATTGATAGTGTAGTGTTAGGTTAATTGTAGGTAATTGTAGGTAGTTTATTTAATTATTTTATTGATAGGGTAGTGTTAGGTTTAATTATATCTTAGGTTAGGATTTATTTTACAGGTAAATTTGTTATTATTTTAACTAGGTAACTATTAAATAGTTCTTAACTATTTAATAGCTATTGTACCTGGTTAAAATAATTACAAAGTTGCCTGTAAAATAAATATTAATCCTAAAATAGCTATAATATAATTATAATTTATATTGTAGCTATATTAGGATTTATTTTACAGGTAAGTATTTAGCTTTAAATAGGAATCATTTATTTAATAAGAGTTAATTTATTTCGTTAGATAAAAATTATATTTAACTTAGGGGGGTGTTAGTGTTAGGGTTAGACTTAGCTTTAGGGGTTAATCCATTTATTAGAATAGCGGTGAGCTCCGATCGGAAGATTAGGGGTTAATAATTGAAGGTAGGTGTCGGCGATGTTAGGGAGGGCAGATTAGGGGTTAATACTATTTATGATAGGGTTAGTGAGGCAGATTAGGGGTTAATAACTTTATTATAGTAGCGCTCAGGTCCGCTCGGCAGATTAGGGGTTAATAAGTGTAGGCAGGTGTCGGCGACGTTGAGGGGGGCAGATTAGGGGTTAATAAATATAATATAGGGGTCAGCGATGTTAGGGCAGCAGATTAGGGGTACATAGGGATAACGTAGGTTGCGGCGGTTTACGGAGCGGCAGATTAGGGGTTAAAAAAAATATGCAGGGGTCAGCGATAGCGGGGTCGGCAGATTAGGGGTTAATAAGTGTAAGGTTAGGGGTGTTTAGACTCGGGGTACATGTTAGAGTGTTAGGTGCAGACGTAGGAAGTGTTTCCCCATAGGAAACAATGGGGCTGCGTTAGGAGCTGAACGCTGCTTTTTTGCAGGTGTTAGGTTTTTTTTTGAGCTCAAACAGCCCCATTGTTTCCTATGGGAGAATCGTGCACGAGCACGTTTTTGAGGCCGGCCGCGTCCGTAAGCAACTCTGGTATCGAGAGTTGCATTTGCGGTAAAAATGCTCTACGCTCCTTTTTTGGAGCCTAACGCAGCATTTGATTAAACTCTCGATACCAGAGTTAATTTTATGGTGCGGCCAGAAAAAAGCCCGCGGAGCGTTACCAGCCCTTTTACCGCCGAACTCCAAATCTAGGCCATAGTGTCACATACTGTACTGTGGGGAACAGATTGCATAGTGTGTCACATACTGCAATGTGGGGAACAGATCACATAGTGTCACATACTGTAATGTGGGGAACAGATCTCATAGTGTGTCACATACTGCAATGTGGGGAACAGATCACATAGTGTCACATACTGTACTGTTGAGACCAGAACTTACTATATATATATATATATATATATATATATTTAAAATCCCAAATGAACTCTGCACTCACTCCGCTGTTCAACTGCCCAGGGTGCATCCAATGCCGCAGTGTGCCTTCACAAATATCCAAAAAAAGAGAGCACTCACCAGGACTTATACTTTAAAGCATTCACAGCTTTATTTTAACAAAGTGACGTTTCGAGGATTTTAACCTCGTCCTCAGACTTTACAACAGTGTACATACCTCAATTCTTTTAAACCCTCCACCGACTATCACCGCGATACCGGAAGTCACCCGGCGTCCTGTGCGCAAGACTGCGCATGTCAGAGCGTCGGCATGGCAACCGGCCGCGGTGTACACTAAAAACAAAAATGTGAATACAAATGGTTACAATACAGAGCTGTTCAATTGTTACAATATTCTCAATGCACTTAACATTCTAACAATATCCTTTATAAGAGCTAGATAGTTACAACACTTAACATCCCTACGATGCGTGTAGATTACTGTGTCAAATTTACCTAACTATTTCAAAAACTGGGAATTGGTATAGACCTGATTTTGTATCAAACCTACCACCACATATGGCTATACTGGCTATCATAATCCAAATTATTGCTAACTTCAGGATAATACTCCCTAGACTTATGGTATCACAAATAACAGTGCCAGTCCAGGTTGGTATTCAACCCTCCGGGCACCAAAGTGCCCAGATTGAAGATCCACCTGGACTCGCACCGCAACAGGAGTCTATCTCTATCACCCCCTCTAGTTGGGGGTGGAATGTGATCTATGATCACATATCTCAGGTCAGCAACCGTATGGCCAGTCAGCGCAAAATGTCGTGCCACGGGTTGGTCTGACCCCTTGTTTTTTATAGCCAGTCGAATGGCTGCACGATGATTGGCCATACGGGTGCGCAAGTCGTCGATAGTCTTCCCGACATAGAATAACCCACACGGACAGTGTAATAAATATACTATATGTGTCGTCGTGCAGGTTACTCTATGTCGGATCGTGTATCTGCGATTGGTGGTTGGATGAACAAAGAATTTTGCATTAGACAAACCACTACATGTAGTGCATCCCGCACACTTATAACATCCAGGTTTTTTAGTCTGTAGCCAGTTAGATTTTTCGTAGCACAGTACAGGGTCAACCTTCACCAGAATGTCCCGTAGAGAACGTGATCTTCTGAAGCCTACTTGTGGGTATCTAGAACCCCTAAATGGCAGATTTTTATCACTTTCCACGATATTCCAGTTCTTTTTTACCAATTTTTGTAGGTTCTGCTTGTCTGAGGTGTAAGTGGTCGTAAGTATCATCCTTCTCTCTTTATCCCCTTTTGGCACAGTTCTTAAAGCTGTATCCTGATCCATGGAGGTAAATTTCTGGAAGTGTTGGTTAATCTGTTTCTCTTGATAGCCCCTCTGTAAGAATCGTGCTTTCATCTCTATCAGCTGTTGTTGGGCATTACTCTGTTTGCTGTTATTTCGCATAACCCGCTTAAATTGAGAGATAGGTAAAGCCTTCTTAAGTGATGGAGGATGACAGCTAGTAGCCTCCAACAATGAGTTCCTATCTGTCTCCTTTTTGTACAAGGTTGTGCCCAACACACCGTCTTCCATAGATATTCGCAGGTCGAGGAAATCTACTGATGTAGAACTTTTGGTCATCTTAAACTGTAGCTTTGGATTGATGGTGTTTAATATCCTATGCCAATCATCTAATTCTTCCTCCGTACCTGACCATAGAATGATCAAATCATCTATGTAGCGTTTGAAATATTTAATGTGTTGGTGTCGAAATTGATCCGTGTCTCGTTCTTCAAATTCTGCCATGAATAAATTGGCATACGATGGGGCCATATTAGACCCCATCGCCGTCCCTTGTAGTTGCAAAAAGAACGATTTCTCGAACTTGAAGTAGTTTCTGCTGAGGCAAAGATCCAATAATTCCAGGATTAACTCTACTGGTGGTCCCACGTATGGGTATCGGTTCAATTGTTTGCGAACTGCCATCATCCCCTGTTCGTGTGGTATGGACGTATAAAGACTAACCACATCCAATGTTGCCAATATGGTGGGTTGCTTGATTGTTGGAAATGATTTGATCTCTTTAATCAGACTAATCGAGTCCAACAGAAACGAAGGCATATTGCGGACACATGGTTGGAGTATACTATCCAGAAATACTGCTAACGGTTGTAAGAGGGATCCTATGGAGGACACGATAGGTCTGCCCGGTGGGCGATTTGGGTGCTTATGGATCTTCGGCAGTGTATAAAAAGCCGGAACCCTTGGGAACTTTACTTCCATAAAGTTCCTTTCTTGTTTCGTCAACCATCCATTCCTAAATGCTCGATCCAAAACTTCATCTATCTGTTTCTTGAACAATATGGTAGGGTTGTAGGTCAGTTGTTTGTATGTAGCCGTATCAGTCAGCTGAGAAAGTATCTCTTGCTGGTAGTAAGAATAGTCCATTATGACCAATGCGCCTCCCTTATCGGCCTCCCTAAAAATTAGATCTTTATTTATGCTCAAGTTATCCAGTATCCTCTTTTCTTCTTTGGTTAAGTTGTTTCTGCAAACCGGTTTGACCGATGTACACATTTTATCTGTGTCATCCAATAGTAGTCTACTGTATGTTTTAATACTAGGATTTGTACTTGAACAATCATAGGTGCTTTTAGGTTTTAATTTGTGAATGTTAGCAGTTTCCGCAGTAGTATCCCCAAGTCCCATGCCAAAATGCTCCTTCAATCTTTGACATGTACATAGATATGCAAAAGTTTGAACGGAACTTAAGATTGAAGGAGCATTTTGGCATGGGACTTGGGGATACTACTGCGGAAACTGCTAACATTCACAAATTAAAACCTAAAAGCACCTATGATTGTTCAAGTACAAATCCTAGTATTAAAACATACAGTAGACTACTATTGGATGACACAGATAAAATGTGTACATCGGTCAAACCGGTTTGCAGAAACAACTTAACCAAAGAAGAAAAGAGGATACTGGATAACTTGAGCATAAATAAAGATCTAATTTTTAGGGAGGCCGATAAGGGAGGCGCATTGGTCATAATGGACTATTCTTACTACCAGCAAGAGATACTTTCTCAGCTGACTGATACGGCTACATACAAACAACTGACCTACAACCCTACCATATTGTTCAAGAAACAGATAGATGAAGTTTTGGATCGAGCATTTAGGAATGGATGGTTGACGAAACAAGAAAGGAACTTTATGGAAGTAAAGTTCCCAAGGGTTCCGGCTTTTTATACACTGCCGAAGATCCATAAGCACCCAAATCGCCCACCGGGCAGACCTATCGTGTCCTCCATAGGATCCCTCTTACAACCGTTAGCAGTATTTCTGGATAGTATACTCCAACCATGTGTCCGCAATATGCCTTCGTTTCTGTTGGACTCGATTAGTCTGATTAAAGAGATCAAATCATTTCCAACAATCAAGCAACCCACCATATTGGCAACATTGGATGTGGTTAGTCTTTATACGTCCATACCACACGAACAGGGGATGATGGCAGTTCGCAAACAATTGAACCGATACCCATACGTGGGACCACCAGTAGAGTTAATCCTGGAATTATTGGATCTTTGCCTCAGCAGAAACTACTTCAAGTTCGAGAAATCGTTCTTTTTGCAACTACAAGGGACGGCGATGGGGTCTAATATGGCCCCATCGTATGCCAATTTATTCATGGCAGAATTTGAAGAACGAGACACGGATCAATTTCGACACCAACACATTAAATATTTCAAACGCTACATAGATGATTTGATCATTCTATGGTCAGGTACGGAGGAAGAATTAGATGATTGGCATAGGATATTAAACACCATTAATCCAAAGCTACAGTTTAAGATGACCAAAAGTTCTACATCAGTAGATTTCCTCGACCTGCGAATATCTATGGAAGACGGTGTGTTGGGCACAACCTTGTACAAAAAGGAGACAGATAGGAACTCATTGTTGGAGGCTACTAGCTGTCATCCTCCATCACTTAAGAAGGCTTTACCTATCTCTCAATTTAAGCGGGTTATGCGAAATAACAGCAAACAGAGTAATGCCCAACAACAGCTGATAGAGGTGAAAGCACGATTCTTACAGAGGGGCTATCAAGAGAAACAGATTAACCAACACTTCCAGAAATTTACCTCCATGGATCAGGATACAGCTTTAAGAACTGTGCCAAAAGGGGATAAAGAGAGAAGGATGATACTTACGACCACTTACACCTCAGACAAGCAGAACCTACAAAAATTGGTAAAAAAGAACTGGAATATCGTGGAAAGTGATAAAAATCTGCCATTTAGGGGTTCTAGATACCCACAAGTAGGCTTCAGAAGATCACGTTCTCTACGGGACATTCTGGTGAAGGTTGACCCTGTACTGTGCTACGAAAAATCTAACTGGCTACAGACTAAAAAACCTGGATGTTATAAGTGTGCGGGATGCACTACATGTAGTGGTTTGTCTAATGCAAAATTCTTTGTTCATCCAACCACCAATCGCAGATACACGATCCGACATAGAGTAACCTGCACGACGACACATATAGTATATTTATTACACTGTCCGTGTGGGTTATTCTATGTCGGGAAGACTATCGACGACTTGCGCACCCGTATGGCCAATCATCGTGCAGCCATTCGACTGGCTATAAAAAACAAGGGGTCAGACCAACCCGTGGCACGACATTTTGCGCTGACTGGCCATACGGTTGCTGACCTGAGATATGTGATCATAGATCACATTCCACCCCCAACTAGAGGGGGTGATAGAGATAGACTCCTGTTGCGGTGCGAGTCCAGGTGGATCTTCAATCTGGGCACTTTGGTGCCCGGAGGGTTGAATACCAACCTGGACTGGCACTGTTATTTGTGATACCATAAGTCTAGGGAGTATTATCCTGAAGTTAGCAATAATTTGGATTATGATAGCCAGTATAGCCATATGTGGTGGTAGGTTTGATACAAAATCAGGTCTATACCAATTCCCAGTTTTTGAAATAGTTAGGTAAATTTGACACAGTAATCTACACGCATCGTAGGGATGTTAAGTGTTGTAACTATCTAGCTCTTATAAAGGATATTGTTAGAATGTTAAGTGCATTGAGAATATTGTAACAATTGAACAGCTCTGTATTGTAACCATTTGTATTCACATTTTTGTTTTTAGTGTACACCGCGGCCGGTTGCCATGCCGACGCTCTGACATGCGCAGTCTTGCGCACAGGACGCCGGGTGACTTCCGGTATCGCGGTGATAGTCGGTGGAGGGTTTAAAAGAATTGAGGTATGTACACTGTTGTAAAGTCTGAGGACGAGGTTAAAATCCTCGAAACGTCACTTTGTTAAAATAAAGCTGTGAATGCTTTAAAGTATAAGTCCTGGTGAGTGCTCTCTTTTTTTGGATATTTATATATATATTTATATATATATATACAGTAAATATAAAAATCAGGTTTAAAAAAAAACGTACAATTACTTTGCAGCATAGGAATAGCTTTTTGTAAAAGTGAGAGGATTTGCCCCATTGTGAGACTGGAGATGGATGAAGAAGTGATTGCCCGTCTGTTCTACTACAGAGTTTACATCATTGTTTAGCTTACAATTCATTACTTTTAAACAAAAATCATAGCTATTTCCCTTTGCCGTAGATTTTTTATCCCCACATTTCATCAAGGTTGTGAATATGTGTTGTGTAAGTATGATAATAACTGTTCATTATAATGACTGATCATGTTATTTTAACACACTTTTAAATTCACTTCTGTTTTCATTGTTGAAAATTAATATGTACATTTCCTACACTGGTGGGAGTCAGCTGGTGATTGGTGCCTGCACACATTTGTCTCTTGTGATTGGCTGGTTAGATGTGTTCACCTAGCTCTTACAAGTGCATTGCTGCTCCTTCAGCAAAGGATAGAAAGAGAATAAAGCAGATTTGATAATAGAAGTAAATTGGAAAGTTGTTGGTATGGTATGTTCTATCTGATTCCTGAAATTAACCCCTTAATGACCGGACCATTTTTCAATTTTCTTACCCTTAATGACAATGGCTATTTTTACATTCCTGCAGTGTTTGTGTTTAGCTGTAATTTTCCTCTTACTCATTTACTGTTCCCACACATATTATATACTCTTTTACTGTACCCATATTATATACCGTTTTTCTCGCCATTAAATGGACTTTCTAAAGATACCATTATTTTCATCATATCTTATAATTTACTATAAAAAAAATGTAAAATATGAGGAAAAAATTGAAAAAAACACACTATTTCTAACTTTGACCCCCAAAATCTGTTACACATCTACAACCACCAAAAAACAACCATTCTAAATAGTTTCTAAATTTTGTCCTGAGTTTAGAAATACCCAATATTTACATGTTCTTTGCTTTTTTTGCAAGTTATAGGGCCATAAATACAAGTAACACCTTGCTATTTCCAAACCACTTTTTTTCAAAATTAGCGCTAGTTACATTGGAACACTGATATCTTTCAGGAATCCCTGAATATCCCTTGACATGTATATATTTATATTTAGAAGACATCCCAAAGCATTGATCTAGGCCCATTTTGGTATATTTCATGCCACCATTTCACCGCCAAATACGATCAAATAAAAAAAAAACAAATAAAAATTTTTTTTTTCACAATTTTAGGTATCTCACTGAAATTATTTACAAACAGCTTGTGCAATTATGGCACAAATGGTTGTAAATGCTTCTCTGGGATCCCCTTTGTTCAGAAATAGCAGACATATATGGCTTTGGCGTTGCTTTTTGGTAATAATAAGGCCGTTAAATACTGCTACGCACCACACTTGTAATATGCCCAGCAGTTAAGGGGTTAATTAGGTAGCTTGTAGGGTTAATTTTTAGCTTTAGCATAGAGATCAGCCTCCCACCTGACACATACCACCCCCTGATCCCCCCCTGACCCCCCTCAAACAGCTCTCTTCCCTCCCCCACCTCACAATTGTCACCGCCATCTTAAGTACTGGCAGAAAGTCTGCCAGTACTGAAATAAAAATAATTTATTATTATTTTTTTATTTTTTTCATACAGTCTGAAGTGATGGATCCCCCCCTTACCCCACAACCTCCCTGATCCCCCCCAATACATCTCTCTAACCCTCCCCCTCTACCTATTTGCCGCCATCTTGGGTACTGGCAGCTGTCTGCCAGTACCCAATTTGCCCCCCAAAATAGTTTTTTTTTACTTTTTTATATGAAATACTTGTTTTCTGTAGTGTAGCTGGCCCCCCTAAATGATCTACATCCCTCCCCCTCCCAGATCCCTTACTAAAGAACTAAGATAACCCTGCATCTATAGCGGTCTTTTTTTTTACTTTCACATTCCGCCCCGCCCCCCACGGCCACAACCGCCCCTCCGGTCACAACAACCGACAATGTCAGATCGGTTTGGAAAACAACTGAGGGTCATATAGCCAAAAGCTGCTCCCACCCACCAACGAATTTGTTAGCATCAATGGCCGATGCAGAGAGGACCACAGATTGGCCCTTTCTGCATCGGTATGTAAAATAGGGGATTGCAGTGATGCCTCAATATTGAGGCATCACTACAATCCCTTGGAAGCAGCTGGAAGCGATCATGATCGCTTCCAGCACTTCAGACAACAGAGGACGTATCAGGTACGTCAATTGTCATTAAGGGAGTTTTTTCTATGACGTACCTGGTACGTCCTCTGTCATTAAGGGGTTAAACATCTTTTGAATGAAAATTCTGCTTTGTCCCACACTCCCAAGAGTGACCCAAACACAAATTCTGTAATATACGAATGCTGCTAATCAAATAGTGGTTTAGACACGTGTTTCCCAACTCCGGTCCTCAGAACCCTTATTCATTATATCTTAACTAGCGCACAGGTGAAATAATCAGCTGATCAGTAACCATGGTTACTAACCTGCTCTCACCCTTAAGATCATTATTTCATCTGTGTTCTAGTTAAAGGGATATGAAACCCAATTTTTTTCTTTCTTGGTTCAGATAATGGGGCCTATCTATCAAGCTCCAGATAGAGCTTGAGGCCCCGTGTTTCTGGCGAGCCTGCAGGCTCGCCAGAAACACCAGTTATGAAGCAGCGGTCTAAAGACTGCTGCTTCATAACCTGTCCGCCTGCTCTGAGCAGGCGGACAGACATTGCCGCAATTCAACCCGATTGAGTACGATCGGGTTTATTGACACCCCCTGCTGGTGGCTGATTGGCTGCGAGTCTGCAGGGGGCGGCGTTGCACCAGCAGCTCTTGTGAGCTGCTGGTGCAATGCTGAATACAGAGAGTGTATTGCTCTCCATATTCATCGAGGTCTGGCGGACCTGATCCGCACTGTCGGATCAGGTCCACTAGACTTTGATAAATAGAGGCCAGAGAATGCAAATTTAAGCAGCTTTCTAATTTACTCCTATTTTAAATTTGTCTTTGTTCTCTTGGTATGCTTTGTTGAAGGAGCAGCAATGCACTACTGATTGTTGACTGAACACATGGGTGAGTCAATGACAATAGATATATATATATATATGCAGCCACCAATCAGAAGCTAGAACCTAGGTTCTTTGCTGCTCCTGAGCTTTCCCTAGATAAACCTTTCAGCAAAGGATAACAATAGAAATAAGCTAATTAAATAATAGAAGTAAATTGGAAAGTTGTTTAAAATTGTATTCTCTAAAAATCTTTGGGTTTCATGTCCCTTTAAGATATAATGAATACCTGCCCTGTTAAGGGTCCGAGAGGAGTAAGGACTGGAGTTGAGAAACACTGGTTTTAGACAATTTGCCGCACACTTAAAACTTAGGCTTTTGATTTTGCTTTCCTCTGTAGGGAGCGTGGCCCAAAGCACAACTTTTACACAAAAAGCAAGTGGTGTTTAAGTGGTAAAAGCATTGATTCTAAACAGTAATATAGCTATTCTTGCAGCACGAAGCTTTAGCATTAGACGTAATACCGTTGGCTGGTGCACAGCAGGCGCCGCTTGCTAGATCAGCTCCGACATTCACAAGAGTTGAGAATAACAAGCTGCATTGATCTGCATATTACCCAAATCTAGCAGAGAGCAGTCAGGAAAGTATAAGCCTCTGATTGCTCGGGCTTAGCACATAAGCATTAATGACAGGGAACCGAAAGATGCTTTTATATCATGTTTAGATTTCTAATGTACTGGGAAGGTAAAACTGATTTATCTCACTTTACAATTTCCTATGGGATAACAAACTGGAAATAAAGGGATATGATATATGCATAGTAGGGTCTTGCAAATCCAGAGCAGTCCAGGGATGCACTACTTGCAAACTGTCTTGCTCTATGTTTCCTGGAGTCCTTTGCTGTGACCAGTTAAGACTAGATATACTTGAGCTACAGCACTGTTCCAAGAAATCACTTTATAGCAGGTAGCAAACGAATAAATATGTACTCCAGCCTCTCTGAGGTAGTGGAAAACATAAAAAAAGTACAATTTGCAGAGGTAAACTGAAGGAAATTACATAGGGCTAGATTAAAAGTGGAGCGATAATTTATTGTGCGCCTGTAAATGGGAAAATTCACTCGTTTATGGGTGAGCAATAAATAACCAGCCATTACAAGTTACTGGTTATTGCTACCGCGAGCTTGTGGTAGCAATTAGTGCTCCGAAAATTAACCAGATATTAGATCTCTGGTTAATTTTCCAAAAGTGCCCCAATTTCCCCCAAATTTTAGTCTAGTATGGGATTTGTATATTTAAAAATATTAGTATTTTTTTTAATAAATATTAGCACAAAGCAGTTTTTAGGGGTTAAATTTAGTGGGTGTGGGGTGTTAGAAAAAAAATGGCACTGAAAAGTGCCTTCTCATTGCGGTCTGTGGGGAACTGTGTTTTCTATATAGATATATATGAATATGCTTATATACATATGTATTTAAAATCTGCTGCCCATCGCTGCACGACTCACCCACTTCGCTGCACTAGGTTATCAGGCATGAGAACGAGGCTCCCATTGAGTGCAATGCTCACCTGCAATGCAATTGTGCCGTCCTTGTAATACCAGCGCACATTTGCATGCGCTGGTATTACTGACTGGAGAGCAAATAGTGCGCTCACATAAGCGATATTTTGTGCTCCACTTGTAATCTGGCCCATAATGAATTGCAAATAGTTAGAATAAAAAAATTCATAAATCATTTAAATCTGGGCTCCATTTATAAAGCTGTAGAGTTAGATTCCTTGTTGTTCAGGCTCAAGCTGCTTCTTAACATCTTCCCTACATCTGTTGTAGCAGCATCAGAGGGACATTAAATACTTTGAGATGGTAATATAAAATGATAAATCGTATATATATATATTAACAACTACAATATGCTTTCATTAATCATTTTGTCCTGTAATTCCATTATGAAATTGTTGTGAGCTTTTCAGTTTCTGTTAGAAATAGAAGTGCAGAACACTGTTATATAGCAGGGAGCTAAGAATCAGGACAGACAGTGGTCATAGTTGTGTTGTGGTCTATGAGAAGTCACTGAGGTCTGGTTTTAGGTGGTCCTCAGGTTCACCTTGACAGTTCCAGGTATGGGAAGGAACAGAGTTCCCTAATCAAGTCTATCACAGAAACGCGTGGTTATGTATTTCCTTAGTACGGAAGTATGAACCTTAAATGTTTGAGCAAGAAGAATTGATAAGAGGAGGGAGAAGGTGCTGTGGATTAGATTGGGTGGAATTATATTTGGAAATTAAGTTTTAAAAAGCATAGTTTAGGGCTTTAAATTAAATTAGCAGAAAAACTGTGTTACCCAGCATATAAGAGTTTACATCTGTCCTCTATGGGATATCTCCAGCTATTGTACATAGAGAACATAACATTTTCAGTTCCTTTTTAGCAATTTATTATTCTGGTTATTTGACCTCTGTAGGATAAAAGCATGAGACTATTTCCAACTACTCATAGGGGCCGATTTATCAAAGTCGGCATTTAACATTGCACAAGAAGTTCTAGGGATTTGTAAAGCTGCCCCCTGCAGATTCGCGGGCAAATTTCCGCTAGCAGGGGGTGTCAATCAACTCGATCATATAGGATCGTGCGGATTGATGTCCGCAGCCTCAGAGGCAATGGACCAGTTAAGGAGCAGCAGTTTTAAGACCACTGCTTTATAACTGCTGTTTCCGGCGAGCCTGAAGGCTTGTGCGGAAACAGGTGGATCAGGGGCCATTTGGCCCTTGATAAATCAGGCCCATAGAATGTAATAAATCTTTTACTTTAGTGAAGTAGTTACTCATGGTATTATTAAGAGATAAACTATAAATAATATTTATTATGGAACATTCAGAATCGTTCAGTAAACGACAAGGTATTTGGTCAAGGTGAACTTGCCCTCCCCTTGGCAATAAAGGAATTAACTTGTGTCAACATTATCTGATCTCCAATGGCAATCAACTCTAATCTGCGATTTTCCTTCCCGTTTACCTTCCGCACCAACAGTCAACAACCTGACATTTAATTTAGTGGTGGTGCCAGGACAACCGTCAGCTCTCTTGTCTGAGAGACTGGACAGCTTATCTCCAAAATTATTTGCACGTTAATGAAGAGAGAGAGATAGCTATCCGACTATATGCTGGCAGAGATAGCGAGACAGACAATGCCAGCAGCATATGGGAGGGAAGCCATTGTCGGAGATTGGCAGCTGGGTTACAAAGAACTGCTTATCAATCTCACTTTTCACAGGACTATGGTCTATTTCTGTTGCAGTAACTCCCTCTGTCTCTTTCTCTTTGAAATAGTTGAATTTTAATCTTAATGTCCCTACAAGCTGTTCTGCACATTCAATTCGAAGGGCAAGAAAAACCCTTGACCTCCAAGTCAGTACAATATTTTTAGTCGATTATGAAAGAGCAACTGAAATAACAGATAATAGATAACTGCGAGCAAATCCATGTCTGTCACTGGATAGAAAAATAAACACATCTCTTTCTTGAAGGGTTTAACTTTTTTTAAGTTTATGAACCTAAAAAAGCATCTGTTTATTTCTTGTATCATATAACTAAATGAACCTATGAACAACTAATGCGTTAAGGTCCCACTGCCTAATACCAAAGGTGTTATTAATAAAAAAAAAAGTCCAGAAGGGGAAAAGTCATCTGCCTTTTCTTGCTTAGTAATATACTCCTGCAGCTTTAAAGGGACACTAAACCCAAATTTTTATTTCATGATTCAGATAGAGCATGCAATTTTAAGCAACTTTCTAATTTACTCCTAGGCATGTATTTATCAAGCCGTCAACTGCAAATACGCTGGAATTCCGCAGCGTATTTGTGGCGGGCCTGATTCGCCTTAGTTATCAAACCCTACAGACCGGCAAAAGTAGAATTTAGTGACGTAACATACGATCCGCTGGACTCAGTCCGACACAGATCGATGCTTACGTCACTACAGATGTTCCGAACGCAAGTTCGGCACTATCTGACTACTTTTGCTAGTTATCAAATAACTAGCAGGTACGCTCGGCACTTTTCCGGCCCATCGTACCTGGTTTTCAATCCGCCGCCCTGGAGGCGGCGGATGCCATAGGAATCAATGGGAGTCAGAAAGCAGCGAGAGCTTATGTTCGCTGCTGCCCGATATCCCATTGATTCCTATGGTAATGTCTACACCTAACACCCTAACATGTACCCCGAGTCTAAACACCCCTAATCTGCCGTCCCCCACACCCTGCCGCCACCTACATTATAATTATTAACCCCTAAACTGCTGCTCCCGGACCCTGCCGCAACTAAATAAAGTGTCTAACCCCTAAACCGCTGCTCCTGGACCCCGCCGCAACTAAATAAAGTGTTTAACCCCTAAACCGCCACCTACATTATATTTATTAACCCCTAATCTGCCCCCCCTACACCGCCGCCACCTACATTATATTTATTAACCCCTAATCTGCCCCCCCTACACCGCCGCCACTATATTAAATGTATTAACCCCTAAACCTAAGTCTAACACTAACCCTAACACCCACTAACTTAAATATAATTTAAATAAATCTAAATAAAATTACTATAATTAACTAAATTATTCCTATTTAAAACTAAATAATTACCTATAAAATAAACCCTAAGATAGCTACAATATAACTAATAGTTACATTGTAGCTATCTTAGGATTTATTTTTATGTTACAGGCCATTTACAGGCCAGGGTATTTATTTTAACTAGGTAGAATAGTTACTAAATAGTTATTAACTATTTAATAACTACCTAGCTAAAATAAATACAAAAGTACCTGTAACATAAAACCTAACCTAAGTTACAATTACACCTAACACTACACTATAATTAAATTAATTACCTACATTAACTACAATTAACTACAATTAAATAAAATTATCTAAAGTACAAAAAAACCCACTAAATTACAGAAAATAATAAAATAATTACAAGATTTTTAAACTAATTACACCTAATCTAATCCCCCTAACAAAATAAAAAAGCCCCCCAAAATAAAAAAGCCCTACCCTATACTAAATTACAAATAGCCCTTAAAAGGGCTTTTTGCGGGGCATTGCCTCAAAGTAATCAGCTCTTTTACCTGATAAAAAAGTACAATACCCCCCCAACATTAAAACTCATCACCCACACACCCAACCCTACTCTAAAACCCACCCAATCCCCCCTTAAAAAAACCTAACACTAACCCATTGAAGATCACCCTATCTTGAGACGTCTTCACCCAACTGGGCCGAAGTCCTCAACGAAGTCAGGTGAAGTGGTCCTCCAGACGGGCAGAAGTCTTCATCCAAGCCAGGGCGAAGTGGTCCTCCAGACGGACAGAAGTCTTCATCCAGGCGGCATCTTCTATCTTCATCCATCCGGCGCGGAGCGGGTCCATCTTCAAGACATCTGACGTGGAGCATCCTTCCTGGCCGATGACTAACCGACGAATAAAGGTTCCTTTAAATGACGTCATCCAAGATGGCATCCCTTCAATTCCGATTGGCTGATAGAATTCAATCAGCCAATCGGAATTAAGGTAGGAAAAATCCTATTGGAAAAATCCTATTGGTTGATGCAATCAGCCAATAGGATTGAAGTTCAATCCTATTGGCTGTTCCAATCAGCCAATAGAATGCAAGCTCCTATTGGATTTTGCCCCGCAAAAAGCCCTTTTAAGGGCTATTTGTAATTTAGTGTAGGGTAGGGCTTTTTTATTTTGGGGGGCTTTTTTATTTTGTTAAAGGGATTAGATTAGGTGTAATTAGTTTAAAAATGTTGTAATTATTTTATTATTTTCTGTAATTTAGTGTTTTTTTTTTGTACTTTGTAGTTAATGTAGGTAATTAATTTAATTATAGTGTAGTATTAGGTGTAATTGTAACTTAGGTTAGGCTTTATTTTACAGGTACTTTTGTATTTATTTTAACTAGGTAGTTATTAAATAGTTAATAACTATTTAATAACTATTGTAGCTAGTTAAAATAAATACAGTTGCCTGTAAAATAAAAATAAATCCTAAAATACCTACAATGTAACTATTAGTTATATTGTAGCTATCTTAGGGTTTATTTTATAGGTAAGTATTTAGTTTTAAATAGGAATAATTTATTTCGATTTATTTAAATTATATTTAAGTTAGTGTGTGTTAGGGTTAGTGTTAGACTTAGGTTTAGGGGTTAATACATTTAATATAGTGGCGGCGGTGTGGGGGGCAGATTAGGGGTTAATAAATATAATGTAGGTGGCGGTGGTGTAGGGGGCGCAGATTAATGGTTAATAAATATAATGTAGGTGGCGGCGGGGTCCGGAAGTGGCGGTTTAGGGCTTAAACACTTTATTTTTTGCGGCGGGGTCCGGGAGCGGCAGGATAGGGGTTAATAACTTTATGTAGGTGGCGGTGGTATAGGGGCGGAAGATTAGGGGTTAATATGTATAATGTAGGTGGCGGTGGGCTCCGTACTTGGTGCGCGGCTTTTTGACAGCTGTTTTGGTAACTTTGGAGAACGTATTCAGGTCCGTGGCCGCGATGTTAGGCGAACTTAGGCGAGCGTATTGGTGCCGTTGAATGCAAGAAAGTCGACAGCTTGATAAGTAGATGCCCTATTATCAATTTTTCTTCATTCTCTTGGTATGTTTATTTGAAAAAGCAAGAATGTAAGTTTAGATGCCGGCCCATTTTTGGTGAACAAACTGGGTTGTCCTTGCTGATTGGACAGCACCAATAAACAAGTGCTGTCCATGGTTCTGAACCAAAAATATGCTGGCTCCTTAGCTTAGATTCCTTTTTTTCAAATAAAGATAGCAAGAAAATGAAGAAAAATTGATAACAGGAGCAAATTAGAAAGTTGCTCAAAATTGCTGCTCTATCTGAATCACAAAAGAAAAAAATGTGGGTTCAGTGTCCCTTTAACTCGGTGATCTTGAAACAGAATGCAGAGAAAAGGTAGACAGGATTAGTTACATAATAAAAACATTCTATTTTATTTAGTCTAATTTAAGGTTTAAACAGATTCATACTATGTTGTCTGTATAGTTATAAGCCTCCATTGTGTCTCTCTTGCATTTCACAACGTAAAAACCTTTAGGAAGTTATAATTGCACAGCTCACTTACATCTATCTAGTTTTGTGTGTATTTTGTTGTCACATTTTGGGGTAGATTTAACAAAGGTTGAGTGGACATGATACGCTGTCGCCATGTAACATTGCACAAGCATTTCTGGTGAAATGCTTGTGCAATGCTGCCCCTACTCACTGGCGGCCAATCGGCCACTAGCAGGGGCTATCAATCATCCCAATTGTATAGGATTGCGATGATTTCAGTTCACCACCTAAAAGGTGGGGGATAAACACAACCGCTGCTTCAGGCGGACCTGAAACGGTGGGGCTCCAAATCAGCAGAGATGTAAGCTTAGAAGCATGCAAGTGTCTGGAGCACTAAATGGCAGCAGATTTGCAAGAATGTTATCCATCTGCAAAGGCACTAGAGGGCAGCACTATTTCCTGTCATTAAGTGCTTCAGACATCAACCTAGGTATCTCATCAACAAAGAATATAATGAGAACAAAGCATATTTGATAATAAAATTAACTTGGGAACTTTTTTTAAAATGTTTTGTCTAAATCACAAAAGAAAATTGTTGGGTGTCATTTCACTTTAATATGTCCTGGCATAGTTGCCAACAGTCCCTCATTTCCAGGGACAGTCCCTGGATTTTGTTGTATGTCCCTGGATTTTTTTTGTCCCTGGAAATGTCCCTGAAAATCTCCTTTGCACAACATTTGTTGTTTGCATATACTGTATATATATATATATATATATATATATATATATATATATATATATATATATATATATATATATACACACACATACACATATACAGATAGATGATAAATAGATATAGTGTATTATTTAAATATAATTCATTCCTAATGGAATATTGTTATTATTATTGAATGGGTTCACATATTATTTGTCTTTATAATTTTGATGATGTGTTGTAAAAATAACCATTTGCCCAGAATGTGTTCCAGAGACTGGGTAGGTGTGTAAGAGCTTGGTGCTGTAATCTGTATAATAAACTATGGATAAATCTAAATTATACTATTACTGGGTGTGTTTTGATTGCAGAACTGAGTGGGCGGAGCAGTTGAACAGTAGGTCGTCAATACTCCAGTAAACCTCTTGCTTGCTCTGCTGCAAAGTGTCCCTGGAATTTTTTTTGAAATGTTGGCAACTATGTCCTGGCATAAGATAAACCCCACCCACACATTCCAGGACACTCCCCCTGACCACTAAACAACACCACTGGATAAGCTAGCGCAGCAAACTCTTGCTTATTTGCAGAGATCTTACTTATTTGCCCAAACTGTGTTACAGGCTCCCAGTTTTCCCCGTATTTTATTACATGCAAAATATTTATCCTTTATCCAGACTGCTTGGGACCAGAAAAGGTGAGTATTTCTGAATAGTTTGGATTTGTAATATTTGCATTTTTAAAACCGGACATTTTGGATATCTTATGGCAATATTTACATGTAATACAGCTAATACATATAAGCTAAAGGTAGTTTTATATCATTTGTAATACTTTTGTATACACAGCACCCTCATAAAGATAGTACAGTACTGTAACCAGAAAGGTGATCTATAAATATATAGACTATCATTTGCATTTTAGAACACAAATACCAAACCATAGACACATGCAGAGTAAATGATGGTAGATTTTTTTTAAACAAATTTCAAAGATACAGTATCTCTATTTCCACTCCTCCTGTATCATGTGACAGCCATCAGCCAATCACAATATATATATATATATATATATATATATATACGTATATGCTGTGAATTCTTGCACATGCTCAGTAGGAGCTGGTGACTCAAAAAGTGTAAATATAAAAAGACTGTGCACATTTTGTTAATGGTAAATTGGAAAGTTGTTTAAATTGTGTGCTCTATCTGAATCACGAAAGTTTAATTTTGACTTGAGTGTCCCTTTAAATAAGTTTAACATTTCTGTTGATACATACTATGCATTTATTAAAAAAGTATTATTATGTTTAATTTCCTTTAATGAGTGAGATATCCAGTCCAAAACGGGGGGGGGGGGGGGGGGGGGGCGGGATGCTGCAGCAAAAATGTCTGTGAGCATAAAAGCTAAATATTTAGATTTATAATTATTGTAAATACATTACATGGATATAATAAATAATGGGTTCATTTTATTATTATTATTTTTAATGCATTACACCTTGTTTAATGGCTTATATACAAAATGTAGCTCTGCAGCATCACAGAAACTGCATCCAGCGCTCACACCATATATTATAACTTTATCCTTTTTTTTTTTCTACTTTATGGGTGATAGTTAAATGAATTTCAGATTAAGGAACATAAGATTTTCATCACACCTACGTTAAAACTTCTAATGACATAAAATTGGCAGTGTGAGTACAAGCTAATTGCATGTAATTATGATATAACTTCATTCTGGGTAAATATGTGATGACACAAGATGATAAGTAACATATATTTATCATTCAATGCAGCAAAGCCTAAAAGCGCTGCCTACAATTAATTGCAATTTCATACTCCAAGCATGAGGGAGAGACCACTACCGAGAATCTGGTGCCAGAATGGTATTGGTGAAAGACAGGACATTGAAATTATCCCTTAAAGGACAGTAAATAAAATTTAACTTCATATTTTTTTCCTATTTACTTTTATTATTAAATTTACTTTGTTCTTTCAGTATCTGCTGTTGAAGAGCATACCTAGATAGACAAAGAAGCTTGCATATGTCTTAAGCACTATATGGCAGCAGTAATTGTAGCAACATTTGTAACAATTTTATGCATAGAGTGCCCAAGACTCATGCACAGACCTAACCTACTTACTGTAGATATGCTCTTTAACAAAAGATACTAAAAGAATTAATTCCATTTTTTACTAAAACTTTACTGGAATTGAAAGTTTAAAAGGACATAGAAAAAATGTTTTCCTTCTTTTATGATTTAGCGCATACAATAAAAAAAACAACTTTCCAATTTAATTGTATTATCAAATTTACTTAGATCTCTTGGTACCCTTGTTAAAAGCCAGGTAGGTAGGCTTAGAATTGTGCATGTGCAGCACACCATAGCAGCAGTTTACCAAAAATATTTTTTTATAAAAGATCCTAGATATCAGCAGCATTTGGTGCCATGTAGTACTCAGACACGTGCATAAGTGACATGAGAATGAAGCAATCTGGATCACAGAAATAAACTGAAAACTTTTTTTCTAAATTTGTATGCTCTATCTGAATCATGAACATTACTGTGATTATGTGTGTAAGGAGGAGTTTGTAGCTATGTATTTAACTGCTCAGACTTTTATTGTGATTATGTGTGTAAGGAGGAGTTTGTAGCTATGTATTTAACTGCTCAGACTTTTATTGTGATTATGTGTGTAAGGAGGAGTTTGTAGCTATGTATTTAACTGCTCAGACTTTTACTGTGATTATGTGTGTAAGGAGGAGTTTGTAGCTATGTATTTAACTGCTCAGACTTTTATTGTGATTATGTGAGTAAGGAGGAGTTTGTAGCTATGTATTTAACTGCTCAGACTTTTACTGTGATTATGTGTGTAAGGAGGAGTTTGTAGCTATGCATTTAAATGCTCAGACTTTTACTGTGATTATGTGTGTAAGGAGGAGTTCGTAGCTATGCATTTAAATGCTCAGACTTTTACTGTGATTATGTGAGTAAGGAGGAGTTTGTAGCTATGTATTTAAATGCTCAGACTTTTACTGTGATTATGTGTATAAGGAGGAATTTGAAGCTATGTATTTAACTGCTCAGACTTTTACTGTGATTATGTGTGTAAGGAGGAGTTTGTAGCTATGTATTTAAATGCTCAGTAGTGATGTCGCAAACATAAAAATTTGGGTTTGCGAACGGCGAACTCGAACTTCCACAACTGTTCGCGAACGGGCGAACCGCCATAGACTTCAATAGGCAGGCGAACTTTAAAACCCACAGGGACTCTTTCTGGCCACAATAGTGATGGAAAAGTTGTTTCAAGGGGACTAACACCTGGACTGTGGCATGCCGGAGGGGGATCCATGGCAAAACTCCCACGGAAAATTACATAGTTGATGCAGAGTCTGTTTTTAAGCCATAAAGGGCATAAATCACCTAACATTCCTAAATTGTTTGGAATAACGTGCTTTAAAACATCAGGTATCATGTTGTATCGATCAGGTAGTGTAAGGGATACGCCCGCTTTACAGTGACAGACCAAACTCCCCGTTTAAAGGGACAGTCTACACCAGAATTTTTATTGTTTTAAAAGATAGATAATCCCTTTATTACCCATTTCCCAGTTTTGCATAACTAACACATTTATAATAATATACTTTTAACCTCTGTGATTATCTTGTATCTAAGCCTCTGCAAACTGCCCCTTTTTCAGTTCTTTTGACAGACTTGCAGTCTAGCCAATCAGTGCCTGCTCCCAGATAACTTCTCGTGCACGAGCACAGTGTTATCTATATAAAATACGTGAACTAACACCCTCTAGTGGTGAAAAACTGTGAAAATGCATTCTGAAAGAGGTGGGCTTCAAGGTCTAAGAAATTAGCATATGAACCTCCTAGGTTAAGCTTTCAACTAAGAATACCAAGAGAACAAAGCAAAATTGGTGATAAAAGTAAATTGGAAAATTGTTTAAAATTACATGCTCTATCTGAATCATGAAAGTTTATTTTGGCCTAGACTGTCCCTTTAACGCACCGCAAACAACCACAAACAGTCCCTTTGCACAACCGCAAACTCCCCATTTGCACAAGGTTGGATACCAAGCTAGCATGTCCCGTTCCTTGTCCTCACTGATGTCATTGAAGGTCTCTTCCTCCACCCAGCCACGTACAACACCAAGGGTCCCCGAAAGGTGACAACAAGCCCCCTGGGAAGCCTGCTGTGTTTGGTCTTCCACCTCCTCAAAGCCACCTTCCTCCTCTGACTCCTCTTCTTCAGACTCCTCTCTCTGCGTTATTATAAGGTTTGTTAAGTAGTACTATTCCTATCAGTTTAATCCCTGTTACGTCCCTTATCAGGGGACGTGTATATGGCATCGATTTTAGGAACCGGGAGATGGAAAAAGATGCTTGGTCGGTCCTCCTACTTCAAATTTGGGGCACTGCGCGTGCAATCTAATGTGCCACCAGATAGGAGTGGTGTGTTAAGTAGTTCTATTCTTATCAGTTCAATCCCTGTTACGTCCCCTATCAGGGGACGTGTATATGGCATCGATTTTAGGAACCGGGAGATGGAAAAGGATGCTTGGTCGGTCCTTCCGACTTCAAATTTGGGGCACTGCGCGTGCAATCTAATGTGCCACCAGATAGCAGTGGTGTGTTAAGTAGTTCTATTCTTATCAGTTTAATCCCTGTTACGTCCATGTGTGTAATGCTGCCTGACTGAGACATATCCCTGTTATCTACATCCTCTGGCAATAATGGTTGCGCATCACTCATTTCTTCCAACTGATGTGTAAATAACTCCTCTGACCGATTAAGTGAAGCAGCTGTGGTGCTAGTGTTGGTGGTGGCGGCGGCAGGTGGGCGAGTGGTAACTGTTACACCAGATATGAGTTGCACTGGGGTGACACTGTGCCCTGGCAGGCACTGAAACGCACACGTGTGAAGGAAACTGACTGCTATTATTTCACAGTCAAAAAAGTGTTTTTTTTTTTAAAATGTACACTACTGTTACACCAGATATGAGTTGCACTGGGGTGACGCTGTGCCCTGGCAGGCAGGCAGGCAGGCAGGCAGGCACTGAAACGCACACGTGTGAAGGAAACTGACTGCTATTATTTAACACAGTCAAAAAAGTGTTGGTTGTTTTAAATGTACACTACTGTTACACCAGATATGAGTTGCACTGGGGTGACACTGTGTCCTGGCAGGCAGGCACTGAAACGCACACGTGTGAAGGAAACTGACTGCTATTATTTAACACAGTCAAAAAAGTGTTGTTTTTTTTAAATTTACACTACTGTTACACCAGATATGAGTTGCACTGGGGTGACACTGTGCCCTGGCAGGCAGGCACTGAAACGCACACGTGTGAAGGAAACTGACTGCTATTATTTAACACAGTCAAAAAAGTGTTTTTTTTTAAATGTACACTACTGCTACACCATATATGAGTTGCACTGGGGTGATACTGTGCCCTGGCAGGCAGGCACTGAAATGCACACGTGTGAAGGAAACTGACTGCTATTATTTAACACAGTCAAAAAAGTGTTTTTTTTTTTATATGTACACTACTGTTACACCAGATATGAGTTGCACTGGGGTGACACTGTGCCCTGGCAGGCAGGCACTGAAACGCACACGTGTGAAGGAAACTGACTGCTATTAGTTAACACAGTCAAAAAAGTGTTTTTTTTTAAATGTACACTACTGTTACACCAGATAGGAGTTGCACTGGGGTGACACTGTGCCCTGGCAGGCAGGCCCTGAAACGCACACGTGTGAAGGAAACTGACTGCTATTATTTAACACAGTCAAAAAAGTGTTGTTTTTTTTTAAATGTACACTACTGTTACACCAGATATGAGTTGCACTAGGGTGATACTGTGCCCTGGCAGGCAGGCACTGAAACGCACACGTGTGAAGGAAACTGACTGCTATTATTTAACACAGTCAAAAAGGTGTTTTTTTTTTTTTTTTAAATGTACACTACTGTTACACCAGATATGAGTGGTGGCACTGGGAAAGTGGGCACAGTATACGCTGTGAGCCTGACACACACGCTGGCAGGCAGGCAACTGCAATTAGATTACACAGGAAAAAAAAAAAGCAGACTGATGTTCTAGCCCTAAAAAGGACTTTTTGGGGTGCTGTTCTTACAGCAGAGATCAGATGAGTCCTTCAGGACTGTAGTGGACACTGAATACACTAGCCTAGCTATCGATTTCCCTATTAATCAGCAGCAGCTACACTGTCCCTCCTCTCACTAAGAATGCAGCTTCCGAATGAATCTAAAATGGATGCTGTCCAGGAGGTAGGAGGGTCTGGGAGGGAGGGTCTGCTGCTGATTGGCTGGAATGTGTCTGCTGACTGTGAGGTACAGGGTCAAAGTATTACTCAATGATGACGAATAGGGGGTGGATGGAACATCGCATATGTTCGCCGGGAACTATTCATCGGCAAACTATTTGCGACATCACTAATGCTCAGACTTTTACTGTGATTATGTGTGTAAGGAGGAGTTTGTAGCTATGCATTCAACTGCTCAGACTTTTACTGTGATTATGTGTGTAAGGAGGAGTTTGTAGCTATGCATTCAACTGCTCAGACTTTTACTCTGATTATGTTTGTAAGGAGGAGTTTGTAGCTATGTATTTAACTGCTCAGACTTTTACTGTGATTATGTTTGTAAGGAGGAGTTTGTAGCTATGTATTTAACTGCTCAGACTTATAATGTGATTATATGTATAAGGAGGAGTTTGTAGCTATGTATTTAACTGCTCAGACTTTTACTGTGATTATGTGTGTAAGGAGGAGTTTGTAGCTATGTATTTAACTGCTCAGACTTATAATGTGATTATGTGTGTAAGGAGGAGTTTGTAGCTATGGATTTAAATGCTCAGACTTTTACTGTGATTATGTGTGTATGGAGGCGTTTGTAGCTATGCATTTAAATGCTCAGACTTTTACTGTGATTATGTGTGTATGGAGGCATTTGTAGCTATGCATTTAAATGCTCAGAATTTTACTGTGATTATGTGTATATGGAGGAGTTTGTAGCTATGCATTTAAATGCTCAGACTTTTACTGTGATTATGGGCTAGATTTATCAAAGCTGAGGCGTACAGGGGCACGTATACGCGCCCCTGTACGCCTCAGCTCGCCTGTGGCAGGGCGAAATTACCCATAGGTAATTAACATTGCACACAAGCGCAATTTTGCGCTGGCGTGCAATCCCGCCCCCTGCCCGCGCACAGCCAATCACGCACAGGCAGGAGCTGTCAATCTCCTCGGTCGGACTCGACCGCAGAGATTGAATTTCGCCACCTTAGAGGTGGCGAAGAGCTTAGGGAAGCAGCGGTCTGGTGACCGCTGATTGATAAATTACGGCGAGCAAGTTCTTATGAGAACTTGCAGCCGTAGGGGCTTGATAAATCGAGCCCTATGTGTGTATGGAGGAGTTTGTAGCTATGCATTTAAATGATTTAGTAAATGCTTAGACTTTTACTGTGATTATGTGTGTATGGAGGAGTTTGTAGCTATGCATTTAAATGATTTAGTAAATGCTTAGACTTTTACTGTGATTATGTGTGTATGGAGGAGTTTGTAGCTATGCTTTTAAATGCTTCAGTAAATGCTTAAACTTTTATAATTATCATACTACCTTTGTGTTGGAGTTGTGAGGATTTACCTGCACAGGTAAGCAGTATGCACAATCAGCAGTGGTACCACCCAGTGGGCAGCATTAGTCAGCAGGGGAGTGAAATGCTGGCCACACAGCAAGGGCACCTCTGGAAACCGAGGGTAAAGGTGGTGTTATTAAATCTACACAGATAGCAGGGATTTTGTAAATTATAACTTATATATAACTAATAAATCAGCTAAATTACAAGTTTTGAGCACTATAGGGATTTTAACGACCGCCAAAAAAGCGGCGTTATTTCACCTCCCTATAGCGCTGGAATTAAGAGTTTTAAAAAAAGTACACTTGTGCAGGTGATATGGTTGCGTTGAGCTCCATACTGCACCGAAATCAAGCGCTGCTGTTATGAGCCCGTGCATGATTTCTCCATAGACATCAATGGGGAGAGCCGGCAAAAAAAATGTCTAACACCTGTGATCGCGGAATGAAAAGCTCCGTAATGCAGCCCCATTGATGTCTATGGGGAAAATAAAACTAATGTTTAAACCTAACACCCTAACATAAACCCCGAGTCTAAACACCCCTAACCTGCCACCCCCATTTTAAACTAAATACAAATTTACCTGTGAAATAAATCCTAAGCTAGCTACAATATAACTAATAGTTATATTGTAGCTAGCTTAGGTTTTATTTTTATTTCACAGGTAAGTTTGTATTTATTTTAACCAGGTAGACTAGTTAGTAAATAGTGATTATTTACTAACTACCTAGTTAAAATAAATACAAACTTACCTGCGAAATAAAACCTAACTTGCCATACACTAAAACTAAGATTAATAAAAATAAAAATAACTAAATTACATAAAAAACAAACACTAAATTACAAAAAATAAGAAACAAATTATCAAAAATAAAAAATAATTACACCTAATCTAATAGCCATATCAAAACTAAATTACATAAAAAACAAACACTAAATTACAAAAAATAAGAAACAAATTATCAAAAATAAAAAATAATTACACCTAATCTAATAGCCATATCAAAATAAAAAAGCACCCCCAAAATAAAAAAACGTAGCCTACAATAAACTACCAATAATACCTTAAAAGGGCCTTTTGCGGGGCATTGCCCCAAAGATATCAGCTCTTTTAGGGCATTTAGCTCTTTTACATGCCCAGACCCTAAACTAAAAATAAAACCCACCCAAAAAACCTTTAAAAATCCTAACACTAACCCCCAACGATCCACTTACAGTTCTTGAAGTCCCACTTGAAGGATCCAGCCGGCGAATTCATCATCCATGCGGAAAGAAGTCTTGATCCAGACGGCCTCTTCGATCTTCATCCAGCCGTCGAAGTCCTCATCCAGGCAGCAAGAAGTCTTCATCCAGACGGCGCAGAGTGGGTCCATCCTGAAGACATCCGGCGCGGAGCATCCTCTTCATATGGTCGCCGTCATAAACTGGAACTTCAATGCAAGTGATGCAATCCAAGATGGCGTCCCTTGCATTCCTATTGGCTGAAAGATTTCAATCAGCCAATAGGAATTAGAGCTGCTAAAATCCTATTGGCTGATCCAATCAGCCAATAGGATTGAGCTCTTATTCTATTGGCTGTTCCAATCAGTCAATAGAATGAGAGCTCAATCCTATTGGCTGATTGGAACAGCCAATAGGATAAGAGTTCAATCCTACTGGCTGATTAGCGGCGGTGTGGGCGGACGGCAGATTAGGGGTTCATAATATTTAAATAGTGTTTGCGATGTCGGAGGGCGGCAGTTTAGCGGTTAATAACTTTATTATAGTGGTGACGATGTTGGGGAGTGGCAGAATAGGGGTTAATACATTTTAATAGTGACGCTATATCCAGAGTGGCAGGGGTTAATACATTTATTATAGTTTTTGTGATGTGGGAGGGCCTCAGTTTAGGGGTTAATAGGTAGTTTGTGGGTGTTAGTGTACTTTGTAACAGTTTAGTTATGAGTTTTATGTTACAGCTTTGTAGGGTAAAACTCATAACTACTGACTTTAGATGGCATTACGGATCTTGTCAGTATAGGGTGTACCGCTCACTTTTTGGCCTTCCAGGCAAACTCGTAATACCGGCACCATGGGAGTCCAATTGAAAAATGACTTCTTTAAAAGTGCGGTACTGACGTTGCGTGACGGCCAAAAAGGTGTGCGGTACAGCTATACCGACAAGACTCGTAATAGCAGCGTTAGGGAAAATGAAGCGTTATGGGCCATAACGCTGCTTTTTCAATCATAACGCCAAACTCGTAATCTAGATGATTGTTTAGGATGTCAATAAGTTATGATTTTTTAGCCTAATTAATAAAATATAGTTTCACTTTACTCATACATGAAAGTGTAAGTTAAATTCCTTATGAGAGAGCACACAAGGAGGTAACCCGTAGACCAAACATCTTACACATTTTGCGCCTCTGGACGACGCTTACTCATAGATGGTTATTTAAGAGTAAGGCACGAAATGCATAAGATATTTGGACTATGGGTTACCTCCTTGTGTGCTCTTTCATTTTAATGAACATAGAACGGTTTTGAATTTTGAAGTATATGAGTGCGGCAGTTTCTTTTTGGATTGCATATTTACTAGCAGTGTGTTTGCTGCCTGCACCCAGAATTGGTGTATCTTCTGGCTGTCTATAGGGCATACCTGGATGGTGTGAGTCTGCAGCCACATTTTTCTATGCTTGTGCAACTTATGGCACTATATGGAAGCAATATTTGTAGCAATCTTACATTGTTGCACAGATTGCTGCCCTCAAGTGCTCAACAGTGCATGACATTGTAAAATACTTTGTTACAAGCACTGATGCTATATAGTGCTCTAGAAACAGGGATCTAGGTGTGCTCTTCAACAAAAGGTACCAGGAGAGTGAAGTGAAATAGATAACAGAAGTTAGTTGGAAAGTTGTTTAAAATGACATATTCTGTCTGAATCATGAAAGTTTAATTTTGGCTTTCATGTTGCTTTTGGTTTTAAGAGGTTGCTGTAATCTCTGGCAGCCAAAGGGTTAAGGTAATCAGCAGAGACAGTATTACATGATTTAACTAATGGGTTTGAATACAGGCTGCATATCAGCTTAGTGACAAAGAATGGATAGCGCACAGCACAAGGATTCCTAATGCAAACAAAGAAAACAAAATGTGCAATGACGTATCGCATACCCTGTAAATACTTACAGATATTTTGTGAGCAGTTATACACAATGGCTAACCAGCTACATTACATAGTGGTGTTTCTATGAGGCATAGATCAGTCTCTCAAGGCTATCACTGTCCAATTGGGAGTTTTAGTGCCCTTTTGAGAGAAGGAACCCCTAGGCAGCTATCTATGTCTAATACAAAATCCTGCACATTGTATGTTATTTGCAGTACCTGATAGTGTGCGATGACATTCAGTCGCTTCCAGTCATTCTCTATCTTTGTTGTGATGTCTTCATCTTGCAGAATCATCCGGGCTCCACTTGCTTGTCGCCACTCTGTAAAGGATAGACATCTTTATATTAGCTCGCAAGCTGTGTGTGTGTGGATGGATGGATAGATGATAGATAGATGATAGATAACTTCCTGCTAATTCTCATTGGCTAAGATACTTCCTGCTAATGCTAACTGGCTGATAAGTTACTCATAATAATGCTCATAGGCTGATAGGTACTTCCTGCTAATGCTTTTGGTTCATAAGTTATTTATAATAATGCTCATAGGCTGATAGGTACTTCCTGCTAATGCTTATTGGTTCATAAGTTATTTATAATAATGCTCATAGGCTGATAGGTACTTCCAGCTAATGCTTATTGGTTCAAAAGTTATTCATAATAATTTCCATTGGCTGATAGGTACTCCATGCTAATGCTTATTGGTTCATAAGTTATTCATAATAATGTCCATTGGCTGATGGGTACTCCCTGCTAATGCTTATTGGTTCATAAGTTATTCATAATAATGCTCATTGGCTGATAGGTACTTCCTGCTAATGCTTATTGGCTCATAAGTTATTCATAATAATGCTCATTGGCTGAGAGGTACTTCCAGTTAATGTTTATTGGCTGATAATAATAATAGAACCCCCTGCTAATGCTCAGTGGATTATAGGTACCTCCTACTAATGCTCATCAGCTGATACAAACAACACTCACTGTTACAGTGGTGGACAGGGTCACAGCATTGCATTGCTAACAAGACATTGGTTTAGGGCTAGATCACGAGTGGAGCAAAAAATTGCACTTTTGCAAGCGCAATATTTGCGCTCCACTCGTAATACCAGCACATGCAATTGTGCGATGGTATTAGAAATAAACCGCAATGCGAACGCAACCTCGCGTTTGCATCGCATGGAAGCTTTGCGCTCACGAGAGGGCTCTTCCATAGGCTCCAATGGGAGCCTTGTTCTCATCCTGTGAGACACAGCTGAGAACCTAGCGCAGCGAAGGGGGTAAGCCGTGCAGCGATGGTCAGCAATAAATAAATATACATGTAAATGCTTATATACATATATATTTACGTGATCATGTGTATATATATATATATATATATATATATATATATATATATATACACACAGTTCCCCATAGACCGCAACGTAAAGGCACTTTTCAGTGCCATTTTTTTTTCTAACACAAGTCAGATTCCAAGTGAATCGCTAATTAATGCTCCTGCTCAAGGGCTAATTGCACTAGAAGTATCCTTTTTCGTTCATATTATGAGTTGAAAGTAAACTGTTTGCGTTCATATGCTAACCCGACGAACGCAAAAAGCCAAAGTTAGAATATTGCTTGTGAGTTCACATATTGCCCCATAAAATACACTCTCACGCAAACCTGATCGCATATTCTCAAATGTGCTAACCCGACATGAAAATATGAATATATATGTATACTGTATATATGTGATGGGGTTTTTTTTGGTGCAATATATATTTATACCTATATTTATACATGATTATATATAGAGATAGATAGATGGATATAGAAATATCTATTTACAAAAACTTAGAACATATTCTGCAATGTGCAGAAGATTGGAATTCCAAATATTTACTGTAAATACATAGTTAAAACCTTTATTAAAAAGTAATATTGTATAAATATATATTTTCATGTTTTCTTCAAATTAACTGCAAAGGGCTCCAATGCACTAACACAGCAAAAAAACAGAAATGATTACAAGTTATAATAAGAAGTGTATGTTAATATAAATCAAAATGATTATTATTATTATTATTATTATTATTATACTGCGCCAACATATTCCGCAGCGCTGAAAATGCTAATTATTTCTTCAAATGAAGATATATCAATGCCAAAACTTTTTCTATAAATATGTTTTTATAACCTTGAAGTTAAGAATTCCCTTGATTTGAAAAAAGAGAGTTAATATCAAAGCTACATATTTTTTCAATAATGGATTTTTTCCTAATGAATGATCTAATAAACTACAAAGTAGAACTGCGCTAAAGGTGACTTCCAGTAGGGATTTATATTCACTGATTTAAGAAAGTTCTCTTCTATTTGTGTATGTCAGATTAACGGAGCTCAGAAGACAGAAGCACTAAGGAGCAGACACCAATTCAATATCACATTGCTACCTTGCACAGACAGAAAAGGAAAAATCCCATTATCTTAATCTCACCTCCCTATCAGAAGTTGCTTTAATGCAAACTCAAAAGACTATTCTTTATATTTCAACACAGTCTATGTTTTATTGAATCCACTAGTTTCTGAATTTCTTGCAGGAAGTGACAATTCACAGAATATTCTGTAAAAGAGACACGGCCAATGACTCTAACCTGTCCTAGCCTTGTTTACTGTTGTAAAATATATTGTTTTTGTATTGTTGTGTAGCATGTGCTTATTGTATTATTGTTGTGTAATATGTGCTTATTGTATTATTGTTGTGTAGTATGTGATTATTGTTGTGTAATATGTGCTTATTGTATTATTGTTGTGTAGTATGTGCTTATTGTATTATTGTTGTGTAGTATGTGCTTATTGTATTATGTTTGTATAGTATGTGCTTATTGTATTATTGTTTGTGTAGTATGTGATTATTGTTGTGTAATATGTGCTTATTGTATTATTGTTGTGTAATATGTGCTTATTGTATTATTGTTGTGTAGTATGTGCTTATTGTATTATGTTTGTGTAGTATGTGATTATTGTATTATTGTTGTGTAATATGTGCCTATTATATTATTGTTGTGTAGTATGTGCTTATTGTATTATTGTTGTGTAGTATGTGCTTATTGTATTATGTTTGTATAGTATGTGCTTATTGTATTATTGTTTGTGTAGTATGTGATTATTGTTGTGTAATATGTGCTTATTGTATTATTGTTGTGTAATATGTGCTTATTGTATTATTGTTGTGTAGTATGTGCTTATTGTATTATGTTTGTGTAGTATGTGATTATTGTATTATTGTTGTGTAATATGTGCCTATTATATTATTGTTGTGTAGTATGTGCTTATTGTATTATTGTTGTGTAATATGTGCTTATTGTATTATTGTTGTGTAGTATGTGCTTATTGTATTATGTTTGTGTAGCATGTGCTTATTGTATTATTGTTGTGTAATATGTGCCTATTATATTATTGTTGTGTAGTATGTGCTTATTGTATTATTGTTGTGTAATATGTGCCTATTATATTATTGTTGTGTAATATGTGCTTATTGTATTATTGTTGTGTAATATGTGCTTATTGTATTATTGTTGTGTAATATGTGCTTATTGTATTATTGTTGTGTAGCATGTGCTTATTGTATTATTGTTGTGTAGTATGTGCCTATTATATTATTGTTGTGTAGTATGTGCTTATTGCATTATTGTTGTGTAATATGTGCTTATTGTATTAATGTTGTGTAATATGTGCTTATTGCATTATTGTTGTGTAATATGTGCTTATTGTATTATTGTTGTGTAATATGTGCTTATTGTATTATTGTTGTGTAATATGTGCTTATTGCATTATTGTTGTGTAATATGTGCTTATTGTATTATGTTTGTGTAGTATGTGATTATTGCATTATTGTTGTATAGTATGTGCTTATTGTATTATTGTTGTGTAATATGTGCTTATTGTATTATTGTTGTGTAATATGTGCTTATTGTATTATGTTTGTGTAGTATGTGATTATTGCATTATTGTTGTATAGTATGTGCTTATTGTATTATTGTTGTATAGTATGTGCCAATTGTATTATTGTTGTGTAGTATGTGCTTATTGTATTATTGTTGTGTAATATGTGCTTATTGTATTATGTTTGTGTAGTATGTGATTATTGTATTATTGTTGTGTAGTATGTGCCTATTGTATTATTGTTGTGTAGTATGTGATTATTGTATTATTGTTGTGTAATATGTGCTTATTGTATTATGTTTGTGTAGTATGTGATTATTGTTGTGTAATATGTGCTTATTGTATTATTGTTGTGTAGCATGTGCTTATTGTATTATTGTTGTGTAGTATGTGCTTATTGTATTATTGTTGTGTAATATGTGCTTATTGTATTATTGTTGTGTAATATGTGCTTATTGTATTATGTTTGCGTAGTATGTGCTTATTGTATTATTGTTGTGTAATATGTGCTTATTGTATTATTGTTGTGTAGTATGTGCTTATTGTATTATGTTTGTGTAGTATGTGCTTATTGTATTATGTTTGTGTAGTATGTGCTTATTGTATTATTGTTGTGTAGTATGTGCTTATTGTATTATGTTTGTGTAGTATGTGCTTATTGTATTATGTTTGTGTAGTATGTGCTTATTGTATTATGTTTGTGTAGTATGTGCTTATTGTATTATGTTTGTGTAGTATGTGCCTATTGTATTATGTTTGTGTAGTATGTGCTTATTGCATTATTGTTGTGTATTGTGTGCTTATTGTATTATGTTTGTGTAGTATGTGCTTATTGTATTATGTTTGTGTAGTATGTGCTTATTGTATTATTGTTGTGTAGTATGTGCTTATTGTATTATTGTTGTGTAATATGTGCTCATTGTATTATGTTTGTGTAGTATGTGATTATTGTATTATTGTTGTATAGTATGTGCTTATTGTATTATGTTTGTGTAGTATGTGCTTATTGTATTATTGTTGTGTAGCATGTGCTTATTGTATTATGTTTGTGTAGTATGTGATTATTGTTGTGTAATATGGTGCTTATTGTATTATTGTTGTGTAGCATGGTGCTTATTGTATTATTGTTGTGTAATATGTGCTTATTGTATTATTGTTGTGTAGTATGTGCTTATTGTATTATTGTTGTGTAGTATGTGCTTATTGTATTATTGTTGTGTAGCATGTGCTTATTGTATTATTGTAGTGTAATATGTGCTTATTGTATTATTGTTGTGTAGTATGTGCTTATTGTATTATGTTTGTGTAGTATGTGATTATTTTTGTGTAATATGTGCTTATTGTATTATGTTTGTGTAGTATGTGCTTATTGTATTATTGTTTTGTAATATGTGCTTATCGTATTATTGTTGTGTAGCATGTGCTTATTGTATTATTGTTTTGTAATATGTGCTCATTGTATTATGTTTGTGTAGTATGTGCTTATTGTATTATTGTTGTGTAATATGTGCTTATTATATTATTGTTGTATAATATGTGCTTATTGTATTATGTTTGTGTAGTATGTGCTTATTGTATTATTGTTGTGTAGTATGTGCTTATTGTATTATTGTTTTGTAATATGTGCTTATTGTATTATTGTTTTGTAATATGTGCTTATTGTATTATGTTTGTGTAGTATGTGCTTATTGTATTATTGTTGTGTAATATGTGCTTATTGTATTATTGTTGTGTAGTATGTGCTTATTGTATTATTGTTGTGTAATATGTGCTTATTGTATTATTGTTGTGTAATATGTGCTTATTGTATTATGTTTGTGTAGTATGTGCTTATTGTATTATTGTTGTGTAATATGTGCTTATTGTATTATTGTTGTGTAGTATGTGCTTATTGTATTATTGTTGTGTAATATGTGCTTATTGCATTATTGTTGTGTAGTATGTGCCTATTATATTATTGTTGTGTAGTATGTGCTTATTGTATTATTGTTGTGTAGTATGTGCCTATTATATTATTGTTGTGTAATATGTGCTTATTGTATTATGTTTGTGTAGTATGTGCTTATTGTATTATGTTTGTGTAGTATGTGCTTATTGTATTATTGTTGTGTAATATGTGCTTATTGTATTATGTTTCTGTAGTATGTGCTTATTGTATTATGTTTGTGTAGTATGTGCTTATTGTATTATGTTTGTGTAGTATGTGCTTATTGTATTATGTTTGTGTAGTATGTGCTTATTGCATTATGTTTGTGTAGTATGTGCTTATTGTATTATGTTTGTGTAGTATGTGCTTATTGCATTATTGTTGTGTAATATGTGCTTATTGTATTATGTTTGTGTAGTATGTGCTTATTGCATTATTGTTGTGTAATATGTGCTTATTGTATTATTGTTTTGTAATATGTGCTTATTGTATTATGTTTGTGTAGTATGTGATTATTGTTGTGTAATATGTGCTTATTGTATTATTGTTGTGTAATATGTGCTTATTGTATTATGTTTGTGTAGTATGTGCTTATTGTATTATTGTTGTTTAATATGTGCTTATTGTATTATTGTTGTGTAATATGTGCTTATTGTATTATTGTTGTGTAATATGTGCTTATTGTATTATGTTTGTGTAGTATGTGCTTATTGTATTATTGTTGTGTAGTATGTGCTTATTGTATTATGTTTGTGTAGTATGTGCTTATTGTATTATGTTTGTGTAGTATGTGCTTATTGCATTATTGTTGTGTATTGTGTGCTTATTGTATTATGTTTGTGTAATATGTGCTTATTGTATTATGTTTGTGTAGTATGTGCTTATTGCATTATTGTTGTGTATTGTGTGCTTATTGTATTATTGTTGTGTAGTATGTGCTTATTTTATTATTGTTGTGTAATATGTGCTTATTGTATTATTGTTGTGTAATTTGTGCTTATTGTGTTATTGTTGTGTAATATGTGCTTATTGTATTATGTTTGTGTAGCATGTGCTTATTGCATTATTGTTGTGTATTGTGTGCTTATTGTATTATGTTTGTGTAATATGTGCTTATTGTATTATGTTTGTGTAGTATGTGCTTATTGCATTATTGTTGTGTATTGTGTGCTTATTGTATTATGTTTGTGTAGTATGTGCTTATTGTATTATGTTTGTGTAGTATGTGCTTATTGCATTATTTTTGTGTATTGTGTGCTTATTGTATTATGTTTGTGTAGTATGTGCTTATTGTATTATTGTTGTGTAGTATGTGCTTATTGTATTATGTTTGCTTAGTATGTGCTTATTGCATTATTGTTGTGTAGTATGTGCTTATTGCATTATTGTGTATTGTGTGCTTATTGTATTATGTTTGTGTAATATGTGCTTATTGTATTATGTTTGTGTAGTATGTGCTTATTGCATTATTGTTGTGTATTGTGTGCTTATTGTATTATGTTTGTGTAGTATGTGCTTATTGTATTATGTTTGTGTAGTATGTGCTTATTGCATTATTGTTGTGTATTGTGTGCTTATTGTATTATGTTTGTGTAGTATGTGCTTATTGTATTATTGTTGTGTAGTATGTGCTTATTGTATTATTGTTGTGTAGTATGTGCTTATTGTATTATGTTTGTGTAGTATGTGATTATTGTATTATTGTTGTGTAATATGTGCCTATTATATTATTGTTGTGTAGTATGTGCTTATTGTATTATTGTTGTGTAATATGTGCTTATTGTATTATTGTTGTGTAGTATGTGCTTATTGTATTATGTTTGTGTAGCATGTGCTTATTGTATTATTGTTGTGTAATATGTGCCTATTATATTATTGTTGTGTAGTATGTGCTTATTGTATTATTGTTGTTTAATATGTGCCTATTATATTATTGTTGTGTAATATGTGCTTATTGTATTATTGTTGTGTAATATGTGCTTATTGTATTATTGTTGTGTAATATGTGCTTATTGTATTATTGTTGTGTAGCATGTGCTTATTGTATTATTGTTGTGTAGTATGTGCCTATTATATTATTGTTGTGTAGTATGTGCTTATTGCATTATTGTTGTGTAATATGTGCTTATTGTATTAATGTTGTGTAATATGTGCTTATTGCATTATTGTTGTGTAATATGTGCTTATTGTATTATTGTTGTGTAATATGTGCTTATTGTATTATTGTTGTGTAATATGTGCTTATTGCATTATTGTTGTGTAATATGTGCTTATTGTATTATGTTTGTGTAGTATGTGATTATTGCATTATTGTTGTATAGTATGTGCTTATTGTATTATTGTTGTGTAATATGTGCTTATTGTATTATTGTTGTGTAATATGTGCTTATTGTATTATGTTTGTGTAGTATGTGATTATTGCATTATTGTTGTATAGTATGTGCTTATTGTATTATTGTTGTATAGTATGTGCCAATTGTATTATTGTTGTGTAGTATGTGCTTATTGTATTATTGTTGTGTAATATGTGCTTATTGTATTATGTTTGTGTAGTATGTGATTATTGTATTATTGTTGTGTAGTATGTGCCTATTGTATTATTGTTGTGTAGTATGTGATTATTGTATTATTGTTGTGTAATATGTGCTTATTGTATTATGTTTGTGTAGTATGTGATTATTGTTGTGTAATATGTGCTTATTGTATTATTGTTGTGTAGCATGTGCTTATTGTATTATTGTTGTGTAGTATGTGCTTATTGTATTATTGTTGTGTAATATGTGCTTATTGTATTATTGTTGTGTAATATGTGCTTATTGTATTATGTTTGCGTAGTATGTGCTTATTGTATTATTGTTGTGTAGTATGTGCTTATTGTATTATGTTTGTGTAGTATGTGCTTATTGTATTATGTTTGTGTAGTATGTGCTTATTGTATTATTGTTGTGTAGTATGTGCTTATTGTATTATGTTTGTGTAGTATGTGCTTATTGTATTATGTTTGTGTAGTATGTGCTTATTGTATTATGTTTGTGTAGTATGTGCTTATTGTATTATGTTTGTGTAGTATGTGCCTATTGTATTATGTTTGTGTAGTATGTGCTTATTGCATTATTGTTGTGTATTGTGTGCTTATTGTATTATGTTTGTGTAGTATGTGCTTATTGTATTATGTTTGTGTAGTATGTGCTTATTGTATTATTGTTGTGTAGTATGTGCTTATTGTATTATTGTTGTGTAATATGTGCTCATTGTATTATGTTTGTGTAGTATGTGATTATTGTATTATTGTTGTATAGTATGTGCTTATTGTATTATGTTTGTGTAGTATGTGCTTATTGTATTATTGTTGTGTAGCATGTGCTTATTGTATTATGTTTGTGTAGTATGTGATTATTGTTGTGTAATATGTGCTTATTGTATTATTGTTGTGTAGCATGTGCTTATTGTATTATTGTAGTGTAATATGTGCTTATTGTATTATTGTTGTGTAGTATGTGCTTATTGTATTATTGTTGTGTAGTATGTGCTTATTGTATTATTGTTGTGTAGCATGTGCTTATTGTATTATTGTAGTGTAATATGTGCTTATTGTATTATTGTTGTGTAGTATGTGCTTATTGTATTATGTTTGTGTAGTATGTGATTATTTTTGTGTAATATGTGCTTATTGTATTATGTTTGTGTAGTATGTGCTTATTGTATTATTGTTTTGTAATATGTGCTTATCGTATTATTGTTGTGTAGCATGTGCTTATTGTATTATTGTTTTGTAATATGTGCTCATTGTATTATGTTTGTGTAGTATGTGCTTATTGTATTATTGTTGTGTAATATGTGCTTATTATATTATTGTTGTATAATATGTGCTTATTGTATTATGTTTGTGTAGTATGTGCTTATTGTATTATTGTTGTGTAGTATGTGCTTATTGTATTATTGTTTTGTAATATGTGCTTATTGTATTATTGTTTTGTAATATGTGCTTATTGTATTATGTTTGTGTAGTATGTGCTTATTGTATTATTGTTGTGTAATATGTGCTTATTGTATTATTGTTGTGTAGTATGTGCTTATTGTATTATTGTTGTGTAATATGTGCTTATTGTATTATTGTTTTGTAATATGTGCTTATTGTATTATGTTTGTGTAGTATGTGCTTATTGTATTATTGTTGTGTAATATGTGCTTATTGTATTATTGTTGTGTAGTATGTGCTTATTGTATTATTGTTGTGTAATATGTGCTTATTGCATTATTGTTGTGTAGTATGTGCCTATTATATTATTGTTGTGTAGTATGTGCTTATTGTATTATTGTTGTGTAGTATGTGCCTATTATATTATTGTTGTGTAATATGTGCTTATTGTATTATGTTTGTGTAGTATGTGCTTATTGTATTATGTTTGTGTAGTATGTGCTTATTGTATTATTGTTGTGTAATATGTGCTTATTGTATTATGTTTGTGTAGTATGTGCTTATTGTATTATGTTTGTGTAGTATGTGCTTATTGTATTATGTTTGTGTAGTATGTGCTTATTGCATTATGTTTGTGTAGTATGTGCTTATTGTATTATGTTTGTGTAGTATGTGCTTATTGCATTATTGTTGTGTAATATGTGCTTATTGTATTATGTTTGTGTAGTATGTGCTTATTGCATTATTGTTGTGTAATATGTGCTTATTGTATTATTGTTTTGTAATATGTGCTTATTGTATTATGTTTGTGTAGTATGTGATTATTGTTGTGTAATATGTGCTTATTGTATTATTGTTGTGTAATATGTGCTTATTGTATTATGTTTGTGTAGTATGTGCTTATTGTATTATTGTTGTTTAATATGTGCTTATTGTATTATTGTTGTGTAATATGTGCTTATTGTATTATTGTTGTGTAATATGTGCTTATTGTATTATGTTTGTGTAGTATGTGCTTATTGTATTATTGTTGTGTAGTATGTGCTTATTGTATTATGTTTGTGTAGTATGTGCTTATTGTATTATGTTTGTGTAGTATGTGCTTATTGCATTATTGTTGTGTATTGTGTGCTTATTGTATTATGTTTGTGTAATATGTGCTTATTGTATTATGTTTGTGTAGTATGTGCTTATTGCATTATTGTTGTGTATTGTGTGCTTATTGTATTATTGTTGTGTAGTATGTGCTTATTTTATTATTGTTGTGTAATATGTGCTTATTGTATTATTGTTGTGTAATTTGTGCTTATTGTGTTATTGTTGTGTAATATGTGCTTATTGTATTATGTTTGTGTAGCATGTGCTTATTGCATTATTGTTGTGTATTGTGTGCTTATTGTATTATGTTTGTGTAATATGTGCTTATTGTATTATGTTTGTGTAGTATGTGCTTATTGCATTATTGTTGTGTATTGTGTGCTTATTGTATTATGTTTGTGTAGTATGTGCTTATTGTATTATGTTTGTGTAGTATGTGCTTATTGCATTATTTTTGTGTATTGTGTGCTTATTGTATTATGTTTGTGTAGTATGTGCTTATTGTATTATTGTTGTGTAGTATGTGCTTATTGTATTATGTTTGCTTAGTATGTGCTTATTGCATTATTGTTGTGTAGTATGTGCTTATTGCATTATTGTGTATTGTGTGCTTATTGTATTATGTTTGTGTAATATGTGCTTATTGTATTATGTTTGTGTAGTATGTGCTTATTGCATTATTGTTGTGTATTGTGTGCTTATTGTATTATGTTTGTGTAGTATGTGCTTATTGTATTATGTTTGTGTAGTATGTGCTTATTGCATTATTGTTGTGTATTGTGTGCTTATTGTATTATGTTTGTGTAGTATGTGCTTATTGTATTATTGTTGTGTAGTATGTGCTTATTTTATTATGTTTGCTTAGTATGTGCTTATTGCATTATTGTTGTGTAGTATGTGCTTATTGTATTATTGTTGTGTAATATGTGCTTATTGTATTATGTTTGTGTAGTATGTGCCTATTATATTATTGTTGTGTAGTATGTGCTTATTGTATTATTGTAGTGTAATATGTGTTTATTGTATTATTGTTGTGTAATATGTGCTTATTGCATTATTGTTGTGTAGTATGTGCTTATTGTATTATTGTTGTGTAATATGTGCTTATTGTATTATGTTTGTGTAGTATGTGCCTATTATATTATTGTTGTGTAGTATGTGCTTATTGTATTATTGTAGTGTAATATGTGCTTATTGTATTATTGTTGTGTAGTATGTGCTTATTGTATTATTGTTGTGTAATATGTGCTTATTATATTATTGTTGTGTAATATGTGCTTATTGTATTATTGTTGTGTAGTATGTGCTTATTGTATTATTGTTGTGTAATATGTGCTTATTGTATTATTGTTGTGTAGTATGTGCTTATTTTATTATTGTTGTGTAATATGTGCTTATTGCATTATTGTTGTGTAGTATGTGCTTATTGTATTATTGTTGTGAAGTATGTGCTTATTGTATTATTGTTGTGTAGTATGTTCTTATTATATTATTGTTGTGTATTGTGTGCTTATTGTATTATTGTTGTATAGTATGTGCTTATTATATTATTGTTGCGTAGTATATGCTTATTGTATTATTGTTGTGTAGTATGTGCTTATTGTATTATTGTTGTGTATTGTGTCCTTATTGTATTATTGTTGTGTAGTATGCGCTTATTGTATCATTGTTGTGTAGTATGTGCTTATTGTATTATTGTTGTGTAGTATGTGCTTATTGTATTATTGTTGTATAGTATGTGCTTATTGTATTATTCTTGTGAAGTATGTACTTATTGTATTATTGTTGTGAAGTATGTACTTATTGTATTATTGTTGTGAAGTATGTGCTTATTGTATTATTGTTGTGTAGTATGTTCTTATTATATTATTGTTGTGTATTGTGTGCTTATTGTATTATTGTTGTATAGTATGTGCTTATTATATTATTGTTGCGTAGTATATGCTTATTGTATTATTGTTGTGTAGTATGTGCTTATTGTATTATTGTTGTGTATTGTGTCCTTATTGTATTATTGTTGTGTAGTATGCGCTTATTGTATCATTGGTGTGTAGTATGTGCTTATTATTGCTGTGTACGTATATAATGTGTGTAACAAGTTCAGATCTAGAGTGTGTACTGTGTTTATTCTAGTGTAACTATAATTTAGACACAAATGGAGTTTATTAATAGAGAAGATTTTAATTGCTGTTTTGTGACACCCAGAATTAATTTGCTTTTACTTAGGTCGGTAGCTAACAAGGAAAACCATTGAGATACTGGTTAAAAATGCAGAATGCCATATAGAAAAACTACAGCTCATTCTATGCATTTACATGTGACTTGGTTTGTGTGTGTGTGTGTGTATAGATATATATACATACACATAAAAATATAAAAAGTTACTTTACATAATCAATGGGGATAAAACTAAAAATCCATAACTATCTATTGACACTCAGTGAAGCCTATATTCATCTGTAGGAGACTTACCAAATTCAAATCTATCTACAGGACACTCACCTAAATCCCTTTCTGTCTACATAAAACTAATCTAAATCCAAATCTACAGATCACTCACCTATCTTCATATCTCTCTACATGTAATTTACCTTAATCCATAACTATCTACAGACACTCACTGAAATCTTTATTCATCTGTAGGACACTTTCGAAATTTAAAGATTCTGCAATGCTAAAATACGGGTCTAATATGCAAGTTAACAATTATGGGAGACAAAGGGATAGAGGGCCCTGCCAAGAGTTTCACTGTTGTACATGTAATTTACGTTAATCTATAACCATCTACAGGACACTCGCCTGGATGACCCTCACTTAACTCCCTAACTGCCTACAGGACATTCACCTATATCCATATTTCTGTAGATGACCCTAACTTAACTCCCTATCTACCTACAAGACCTATCTGTCTACATAAAGCTCATCCAAATCCATATCTATCTATATCATGGTCACTCACCTGTATACATATCCATTTACAGGTCAATCACCTATATACATATCCATTGACAGTTCGCTCGCCATTACCAAATCCATTTACCAGTCACTCACCTATATCCATATCTCTCTACATGTCACTCACTTTAACCCATAATCATCTAAAGGACACTCACCTATAGATCACACTACAGGTCATTAACTTAAATCCATATATCTCTATACATCCCTTACCTAAATCCATATCTGCTGCCTTTGGACGATGGGAGCATGGCAGGTTCTTGAAAATGGCATCTAGGATCTTCTCCTTGACTTGGGTAACTGTGTCACAGTTCAGAATTTTCACAGGGATCATGGGACTGTTCACATTGTCTGGATTTACACAGTTAAGTACCTGAAAATAACACAAGATATATTATACAAAGAAACAGTTTTATTTTTACACTAGAGACAACAAGGCAATTGGCTACCACTGACAGCTGTAGCACATAGTGCAATACCATGCACCTTTCCTAGCAGCCAAGGGGTTAAGGGGCAGAAAAGTTAAAATTAAATGTTTACGATTCAGATAGAGCATGCTACTATCTAATTTGTTTTGTTTTCTTGTATCCTTTATTGAAAAGCATACCTAGGTAGGTTTAGGAGCAACACAATTAAAGCTAATGATTGGTGGCTGCACATATATGCATCTTGTCTTTGGCTCTCCTGGTATGTTCAGCTAACTCTCAGTACTGTATGTCTGCTCCTTCAACAAAAGATACTAAGAGAATGAAGCAAATTTGATAATAGAAGTAAATTGGAAAGTTGTTTAAAAGGGTATGTTCTGTCTGAATCATGCAAGAAAAAAAATGGGTTTCATATCCCTTTAAATTAGCCCGGGTTTTTATATTTGGTTTCTACTGAAACTGACTGGCAATCATGTTACCCAGTTCAACATTTCTTATCTAATAGATCGGTCTACTTGAAAATTTGATACATCTAGACTTACATTTCTTAGAAATATGTTTAAATAAAATGATTAAAAATCAAGCAAATTAACAAATAATAATTATCTGATACTGTTAATTTAAGTTAAAGGGACAGTTTACCCAAAAACCAATGAACCATTTTACATGCTGGAATGTATTAAATAGTTTAAGTAGCTTGTTTACCCTTATTTTGGCATTTGAAATAGCCAGTTTATCCAGGGGAATCCCAACCTACGCTGAAAATTTCTATACGGAAGTAAACACATTCTGCAGAAGAAATTACACTCCCAGTGGGTGTATTTGAGAGTTATGTAAAAAAATGATAATTTTTCTTAAAGTATTGGGCTTTGGCTTACAAACAGATATAAGTAAGTATGTATACACAAAGTGATAACATAATGAGATCTGATATTACCTGCAAGCTCAACCCATTCAATAGGTTGTGGTTTAAAAGCACAAAACCAGCAAATTCATATACACAAATAAACCTGAAAGTGAATTTCTCATACATTTTATACTCGGCAGCTGGTATAACAAGTCATTGAAAATACATTGAGGGAAAAACTATTTTACAGGGTACTGTCCCTGTAACCTTTAAAAAAGCAGCATTGATTTTTTTTTAAATATTATGCTGAGCGCCGCTGTCAGTGAACAGGTTACTGCACTTACAGGTCCTTATTTAAGCAGAATACATAAGATACTTTTGGAGCCAACAATATTGGTTGTATAATAGTTAGCACCAACCAAAGACTTATTTGAAATATGTAAAAAAAAATAATAATAATGTTCACCACAGAACCCCGCACCCCCCCCCCACACACACACACACTTAAAAAACATACGCCTAGATTACGAGTCTTGGAAGAAGTGATCGGTAGACCCTCTACCGCCAAGACTCCAACTACAAAAAAAAGTCAGTAGTTAAGAGCTTTATGGGCTAACGCCGGAACATAAAGCTCTTAACTACTGTGCTATAAAGTACACTAACACCCATAAGCTACCTATAAACCCCTAAACCGAGGCCCCCCCACATCGCAAACCCTATAATACAAATGTTTAACCTCTAATCTGCCGACCGGACATCGCCGCCACCTACATTATACCTATGAACCCCTAATCTGCTGCCCCTAACATCGCCGCCACCTACCTACAATTATTAACCCCTAATCTCCTGCCCCCAACGTCGCCGCTACTATAATAAAGTTATTATCCCCTAAACCTAAGTCTAACCCTAACCCTAACACCTCCCTAACTTAAATATAATTTAAATAAAACAAACTAAATTTACTATAATTAAATCAATTATTCCTATTAAAACTAAATACTTACCTATAAAATACAGGAAGTGCAGAATTATTAGGCAAATGAGTATTTTGACCACATCATCCTCTTTATGCATGTTGTCTTACTCCAAGCTGTATAGGCTCGAAAGCCTACTACCAATTAAGCATATTAGGTGATGTGCATCTCTGTAATGAGAAGGGGTGTGGTCTAATGACATCAACACCCTATATCAGGTGTGCATAATTATTAGGCAACTTCCTTTCCTTTGGCAAAATGGGTCAAAAGAAGGACTTGACAGGCTCAGAAAAGTCAAAAATAGTGAGATATCTTGCAGAGGGATGCAGCAAAGCTTCTGAAGCGTGATCATCGAACAATCAAGCGTTTCATTCATAATAGTCAACAGGGTCACAAGAAGCGTGTGGAAAAACCAAGGCGCAAAATAACTGCCCATGAACTGAGAAAAGTCAAGCTTGCAGCTGCCAAGATGCCACTTGCCACCAGTTTGGCCATATTTCAGAGCTGAAACATCACAAGGTGTGCAATACTCAGAGACATGGCCAAGGTAAGAAAGGCTGAAAGACGACCACCACTGAACAAGACACACAAGCTGAAACGTCAAGACTGGGCCAAGAAATATCTCAAGACTGATTTTTCTAAGGTTTTATGGACTGATGAAATGAGAGTGAGTCTTGATGGGCCAGATGGATGGGCCCGTGGCTGGATTGGTAAAGGGCAGAGAGCTCCAGTCCGACTCAGACGCCAGCAAGGTGGAGGTGGAGTACTGGTTTGGGCTGGTATCATCAAAGATGAGCTTGTGGGGCCTTTTCGGGTTGAGGATGGAGTCAAGCTCAACTCCCAGTCCTACTGCCAGTTTCTGGAAGACACCTTCTTCAAGCAGTGGTACAGGAAGAAGTCTGCATCCTTCAAGAAAAACATGATTTTCATGCAGGACAATGCTCCATCACACGCGTCCAAGTACTCCACAGCGTGGCTGGCAAGAAAGGGTATAAAAGAAGAAAATCTAATGACATGGCCTCCTTGTTCACCTGATCTGAACCCCATTGAGAACCTGTGGTCCATCATCAAATGTGAGATTTACAAGGAGGGAAAACAGTACACCTCTCTGAACAGTGTCTGGGAGGCTGTGGTTGCTGCTGCACGCAATGTTGATGGTGAACAGATCAAAACACTGACAGAATCCATGGATGGCAGGCTTTTGAGTGTCCTTGCAAAGAAAGGTGGCTATATTGGTCACTGATTTGTTTTTGTTTTGTTTTTGAATGTCAGAAATGTATATTTGTGGATGTTGAGATGTTATATTGGTTTCACTGGTAAAAATAAAAAATTTAAATGGGTATATATTTGTTTTTTGTTAAGTTGCCTAATAATTATGCACAGTAATAGTCACCTGCACACACAGATATCCCCCTAAAATAGCTATAACTAAAAACAAACTAAAAACTACTTCCAAAACTATTCAGCTATTAATGAGTTTTTTGGGTTCATTGAGAACATGGTTGTTGTTCAATAATAAAATTAATCCTCAAAAATACAACTTGCCTAATAATTCTGCACTCCCTGTAAACCCTAATATAGCAACAATATAACTAATAGTTACATTGTAGCTATTTTAGGATTTATATTTATTTTACAGGCATCTTTGTATTTATTTTAACTAGGTACAATAGCTATTAAATAGTTATTAACTATTTAATAGCTACCTAGTTAAAATAATTACAAAATTACCTGTAAAATAAATCCTATCCTAAGTTACAAATACACCTAACACTACACTATCATTAAACTAATTAAATAAATTACCTACAATTATCTAAACTAAAATACAATTAAATAAACTAAACTATAATACAAAAAAAACAAACACTAAATTTCAGAAATTAAAAAAAATTACAAGAATTTTAAACTAATTACACCTAATCTAAGCCCCCTAATAAAATAAAAAAGCCCCCCAAAATAATAAAATGCCCTACCCTATCCTAAATTACAAAGTAATCAGCTCTTTTACCAGCCCTTAAAAGGGCTTTTTGTGGGGTATTGCCCCAAAGTAATCAGCTCTTTTACCTGTAAATAAAAATACAATACCCCCTCCAAACATTACAACCCACCACCCACATACCCCTAATCTAAAACCCACTCAAACCCCCCTTAAAAACCTAACACTAACCCCCTGAAGATCTCCCTACCTTGAGTCGTCTTCACTCAGCCGAGCCGAATTCTTCATCCAAGCGTGGAAGAAGAGGTCTTCCATCCGATTGAAGTCTTCATCCAAGCAGCATCTTCTATCTTCATCCATCCGGAGCGGAGCGGCAGCATCCTGAAGACCTCCGACGCGGAACATCCATACTGGCCGACGACTGAACGACGAATGACGGTTCCATTAAATGACGTCATCCAAAATGGCGTCCCTCGAATTCCGATTGGCTGATAGGATTCTATCTAATCTTGGATGACGTCATTTAAAGGAACCGTCATTCGTCGTTCAGTCGTCGGCCAGGATGGATGTTCCGCATCGGAGGTCTTCAGGATGCTGCCTCTCCAGATGGATAAAGATAGAAGATGCCACTTGGATGAAGACTTCAATCGGATGGAAGACCTCTTCTGCCCAGCTTGGATGAAAACTTCAATCGGATGGAGGACCTCTTCTTCCCCGCTTGGATGAAGAATTCGGCTTGGCTGAGTGAAGACGACTCAAGGTAGGGAGATCCTCAGGGGGTTAGTGTTAGGTTTTTTTAAGGGGGGTTTGGGTTGGTTTTAGAATAGGGGTATGTGGGTGGTGGGTTGTAATGTTGGGGGGGGTATTGTACTTTTATTTACAGATAAAAGAGCTGATTACTTTGGGGCAATGCTTTTAAGAGCTGGTAAAAAGCTAATTACTTTGTAATTTAGGATAGGGTAGGGCATTTTATTATTTTGGGGGGCTTTTTTATTTTATTAGGGGGCTTAGATTAGGTGTAATTAGTTTAAACTTCTTGTAATTTTTTTAATTTCTGTAATTTAGTGTTTGTTTGTTTTTGTATTATAGTTTAGTTTATTTAATTGTATTTTAGTTTAGATAATTGTAGGTAATTTATTTAATTAGTTTAATGATAGTATAGTGTTAGGTGTATTTGTAACTTAGGTTAGGATTTATTTTACAGGTAATTTTGTAATTATTTTAACTAGGTAGCTATTAAATAGTTATTAACTATTTAATAGCTATTGTATCTAGTTAAAATAAATACAAAGTTGCCTGTAAAATAAATATAAATCCTAAAATAGCTACAATGTAACTATTAGTTATATTGTAGCTATATTAGGGTTTATTTTATAGGTAAGTATTTAGTTTTAAATAGGAATCATTTATTTAATTATAGTAAATTTAGTTTGTTTTATTTAAATTATATTTAAGTTAGGGGGGTGTTAGGGTTAGGGTTAGACTTAGGTTTAGGGGTAAATAACTTTATTATAGTAGCAGCGACGTTGGGGGCGGAAGATTAGAGGTTAATAATTGTAGGTAGGTGGCGGCGATGTTAGGGAGGGCAGATTAGGGGTTAATACAATTTATTATAGTGTTTGCGAGGCGGGAGTGCGTCGGTTTAGGGGTTAATACATTTATTATAGCGGCAGCGAGGTCCAGTCGGCAGATTAGGGGTTATTAAGTGTAGGTAGGTGGCGGCGATGTTGGGGGGGGCATATTAGGGGGTAATAAATATAATATAGGTGTCGTCAATGTTAGGGGCATCAGATTAGGGGTTCATAGGTATAATGTAGGTGGCGGCGGTGTCTGGAGCGGAAGATTAGGAGTTAATAATATAATGCAGGTGTTAGCGATAGCGGGGGCAGCAGATTAGGGGTTAATAAGTGTAAGGTTAGGGGGTTTTAGACTCGGGGTTCATGTTAGGGTGTTAGGTGTAGACTTAGAGAGTGTTTCCCCATAGGAAACAATGGAGCTGCGTTAGGAGCTGAACGCTACTATTTTGCAGGTGTTAGGTTTTTTGCAGCCAGCTCAGCCCCATTGTTTCCTATGGGGATATCGTGCACGAGCACGTTTTTCCAGCTTACCGCTACCGTAGGCAACGCTGCTATTGAGAGTTGAAGTGGAGCTAAATTATGCACAACGCTCCCTTTTCTGAGGCTAACGCAGCCATTCAGACAACTCGTAATACCAGCGTTGTCTTAAGGATGCGCTGGAAAAAAAGGCACCGCGGGTCTTTTCTGACAAAACTCGTAATCTAGGCAGTAGTTTTCTTAGAGAACAGATATAAATATATGGGTGGTAAATTGTATCAAAATCTTCCTGACTCAATTCTATTTGCAAGTAGAAATATTTAAAAAATCAAACAGCGTTAGAGTTGTAGGTTGTTGATTTTTTGGTTGACCGTGTTTTATCTGATACATAATTGCATTTGTAGTTAATTATTGTTGACAATTATGTGCAATTAAATAAATCAAGAAGACTGTTATTATGCTTTATTTCACATTAGAGATTGATGATATACTGTTTACAGATTAATCTTTTGGCTACCAGAGAGCTCGTACAGCAAAGGTTTTAAAAAAACGTCATTCAGCTAAGGAATGCACCAAAAGCGTAACTGTGTTTTTGTAGCTGTTATAATAATTACATATATTATGTCATATTTAAATGAAATGTTCTACTCTGAATTTGCGTGTTCTACAAATGAAAGTATTTGTCTCACAACCCGTGGGCATCGGTCTCAATCCCTACTCAATTTCAGTCACTTAGGTGGGAAGAACCTAGCAGGATATCTCTTTGCTGTTGGAAGGACTTACAGCAGCTAGATCTAACAGATCAGAAGGTTAAAGGGAGATAAACCCCAAAATTGATCTCTAATGATTCAGATAGTGCATGAAATTTTAAATAACTTTCCAAAGTATGTCTATTATTAAATTTGTTTTGTTCTACTTAGGTAGGTTCAGAAGCTGCTTATTGGTCGCTGCACATATATGCCTTTTGTTATTGGTTTTAAGCTACCTCCAAGCAGTGAACGGCTGCTTCTTTGACAAAGGATTCCAAGAGATTTAAGCAAATTAGATAATAGAAGTAAATTGAAAAGTTGCTTAAAATTGCATGTTCTATCTGAATCACAAAAGAAAAAACCTTTGCGTTTCATGTCCCTTTAAGTCAAAACAGCACAGTTGCATTTACAGTCTTTGCAATTCATATTTATATGCAGAATATTCTATGGAATGCTATGCTGTTTTTCACTTCACTAGTAATTAAAATGTAAATGTAACATGCAATTTAAATTGATTTTTAATTTACTTCTAATAATAATAATAATAATAATAATAATAATAATTGCTTCATTCTCTTGGTATTTTCATAGAAATATAGAAACATAGAATTTGACGGTAGATAAGAACCAAAAAGGCCCATCAAGTCTACCCATATTACGTGTTACTTTTTCCTTAGGATAGCCTTATGCATGTCCCAGGCATTTTTGAATTCCTTTACAGTCTTTGTGTTTACCACCTCAAATGGAAATTTATTCCATGAATCCACCACCCTTTCTGTAAAAAAATGCTTCCTCAAATTTCTCCTGAATCTGCTACCCTCTAACTTTAGATTGTGACCCCTTGTTTTGGCATTTATTATTTTGTGAAAAATGCTTTCAGCTTCTATTTTATTAGGTCCCTTCATATATTTGAAGGTTTCTATCATGTCACCTCTTTCCCTTCTATCCTCTAAACTATACATATTTAGATCATAGAGTCTTTCTTTGTACGTTTTATATTTTAGACCATGTACCATTTTAGTAGCCCTCCTTTGGACAGCTTCTAGTTTATTTATATCTTTCTGAAGATATGGTCTCCAGAACTGTACACCTTATTCCATATTTGGTCTAACTAATGATCTGTAAAGTGGCATAAGAACCTTGCTATTTCTGCTACTAAAACCTCTTCCAATGCAACCAAGCATTTGACTGGCCTTGCTGGCTGCACTGCTCCATTGTGTACCAAATTTTAAATCATCTGAAATAATAATTCCCAAATCCCTTTCTTCTTTCTTCTGCCATTGAGACTATAATTGGCCTTTGGGTTTTTGGATCCTATATGCATAATTTTGCTCTTGGTAATATTAAATTTCAGATCCCATTTATTTGACCAGTCCTCTAGTTTATTAATATCACAGTTCGTATGATCAACTCCTCCTGGAACATCTACCCTGTTACACATTTTTGTATCATCAGCAAACAAGCAAACCTTCCCCTTAAGCTCACTTCCAATATCACTTATGAACATGTTAAACAAAACAGGCCCAAGAACTGACCCTTGGGGAACACCACTAGTAACTGATGCCTCATTTGAATGTACTCCATTAATTGAAACCCTCTGTCGTCTATATTTAAGCCAGCATTCTACCCACTTAACAATCTTAGCATCTATTCCAAGGCAATACATTTTGTGAATAAGTTTGTTGTGTGGGACGGTGTCAAATGCTTTGCTAAAGTCTAGATATGCAACATCTACGGCTCCTCCCTGGTCTATTATTTTAGTTACATGGTCAAAGAAATCAATTAGATTAGTCAGGCATGATCTTCCAGTAGTGAAACCATGCTGTCCTTTGTCTTCTAAGTTGTTTGTCTGAATGAAATATACAAGTCTTTCTTTTAAAAGAGTTTTCATTAATTTCCCTGCAATTGAGGTCAAACAGACTGGCCTATAGTTAGCAGAATCTTCCCTACTACCCTTTTTATGAAGAGGAACTACATTGGCAATTTTCCAGTCTTTTTGAAATATATATAATACGCTCAGGACCAGCAATACATAAAATATAGAATAGGCTCATAACCAGCAATACATTACTGGGAGCTAGCTTAACACATGTGGTGTGCCAATAATAAGATGCTTATGAGCGCAACCACCAATCACCAACTAGCTGTATGTAGTACACTGGCGCCCCTCAGCCTACCTAGGTATTCTCTTCTTTCTGTTAATTATATAGACAGAGCAATTCTTATGATCTTATTAAATTTGAGCACAAGTTTTATTATCGCTAATTGATAAAACTAATTATGTGGCACTGGAATAGGACCTTTGGACACAAGTTTATCATCTATTTAGAAACCACTTGTATCTGCAAGTACTTTGACGTTGAATTCTGAGTGATTTAAAGGGTTCCAGGTCCCTGTATTAATGAAAAAGTAATATTACATTAAACTTTTTTTTTTCTCACTCTCTCTTAAATACAAATTAAATTACACATAATCTTTCAATGCATCAAAGGTTCCCTCTATCCTACCTCCTCTCTGATTGATTTAAATAACTATGTTAAATGCACTTTAATATTCAAAAGATATTCTGTTTAATAAACTGATAAGTTGTGGCATTTGCTTCCTTGGGTTCCATATGTTTTCTTATTCATTCCTTTCAGTCGTAGGTGGGGATCTATCATCTACAGCAACCGTTCTTATTCATCAATTCAGGCACAGTTGGTTCCCAGTAATTTGACCTATTCATTTAAAAAGCCTAGTGGGATTTCAATTAGCGACTGAGATCTGTAATGTACTCTGTCTGTACGATGCTAAGTACAAAAAAAAATGTGAACATGACAAAAATCGTTTGAAATGTTTGTTACAAGCTCTGATTCTTTGGAGGTGACAAGCTGCTGAGTAATCGCCTCAATTCACCTTCTCAAACTTTTGTTGAACAATCACTTAGAAAAAAAGTTTTGTGAAAAAAGTCATGAAAACCTTTTTTATTTTTTTTTATTTTAACATTTAGAAATCTGAGTGCCACTTTCATGGCTAGTTTGAGCAGTGCTAATGACAGTCCACTAATATTTTACTGGCTTTGCCCATAAGGCTCCTGCGAGCAAAGAACTATTGCTGTTTAGCCAATGAAGTTATATATGGTTCAGATTTCTCTTTTGCCTAGAGGTACCTTCTGTTACAGATTCATATTTGTGGCAGGTTAGTTTATACGATTTTGCAAAAATTTTATATTCTGTTTTTTTCTATAGCTAATTGTACAGCACAGCCAATAAGAAACTGCATAAGCATTAAAGGGACAGTTTACTCCAATTTTTTTATTGTTCAAAAAGATAGATAACCCTTTTACTACCCATTTCCCAGGTTTGCACAACCAACTTTGTTATATTGATATATTTTATAACCTTTACAATGCTAAATCTCTGTCTGTTTATAAGCCCCTGCCTTTTTGTACATTTTATTAGCTTTTCCCAGTAAGACAGTGCTAGTTAATGCGTTTCATATAGATAACACTGTTCTCACTCCTGTGGAGTTTCAAATGAGTCAGCACTCATTAGCTAAAATGCAAGTCTGTAAATAGCACTGAAATAAAGGGGCTGTAATGGATACAAGGTAACCACAGAGGTAAAAAATATATTAATATATCCATGTTGGTTATGCAAACTGGGAATTGGGTAATAATGGGATTATCTATATTTTTAAACCATACAAAATCTAGAGTATATTGTCCCTTTACAGGGACATTATAGTCTATCATCTATCTATTTATCTGTCTATTTGTCTATCCCCATTTGCCTATCTGTTTGGTTTTTCTGTTTGCCTGTTTACATAGTGTAAATGCAGAGCAGACCATTAGACTGGGAAGTCATTGTAAGGTCAGTTAAGATGCCCCCAGTGCAGATAGCTCACTACCAATACCATACCCACAGCAAACACAATTATTCATATTAAACCAATATCCTCTCTTTTCAAGTATGTAAAACACATTTCCTATATCTGGTAAAAATTCACCAAAATCAAGTGTCTTTTTCAATAGGAATGTCAGGTTTGTCTTTTATGCCTGCTAGTTGTCAATATATTAAACAAAAATCTGCAAATAAATTATATCCAGTGGCATCCCTGAGAGGAGCTGGCAACCCCATACTCTATTCTATGATAGTAAATTTAATTCTTTATGTGTTAACAAGTTACAAAAATGATATTGACAATACATGGAAATACAGAATACTGTTAACTTGTTACGTGTAACTTGTTGCGACGCAATACGTTGCAACTCTCTTTAGCATCCAAAGGGTTAAAATACAAAATGAAGCAAACATAGGAGAGAAACACAATTTTTATATTTATAATAAATGTAATAATTTCTATGCAATAAGAAAATTATTTATAGATACCTATGGAACAGCAGCTATGGTCATTGTCTAATATAAATATTTATAACAAAGGCTGCATACAACATAAAAATATAACATAAACATGAGTTTTTCATAACTTACCAGCGTCTTGTAGTCAATTTGCTGGCGTATGAGCTTGTCTTCACTCAGCGAATAGCGTGCCTCTCCCGTAATAGAATCAATAGGTCCTTTTTCCATTTGCTGCTTGATAGCACAGAAAAGGGAGAAGAGCGGTTCTCCTGCACATTCCTAAATTCATAGAAAATATACGCTAAATAAACTGGAGTGCTGACATATCACTGTACATCTCACATACTGTTCTTGTAAATTTGTTACTACCCAGGATTATCAAAATCCATTAAAATTATGGTGGAGATAAAAGTTTGAGATTAAAATCCTCCATGTCTCAGAAATAAATCAATAAAAAAAAATTGCATAGGAAAATAGCACATCTAGGCAAGTAACCCCACTTCCTTTTCCCCAGTAAAACTCCATATACATTGTTACCAATGCACAAGAGGATTCTGGGTAAGATATGCAAATTAGATATGCAAAATCTCATACTTTTTGCTTCAAATACTGTTTTAACACATCAATCCCTTAATAGGGTAAATGCAGCAAATACAGAAATCAGTGCTAGACAGTCTGTTTCGTTCTTATTAGAACTCTTCAGAAGCAGATAGATTTCTGATTGCTGCTCAGGTAAAAACAGTATTTGAAGCAAAAAGTCTGAGATTTTGCATATCTTACCCAGAATCCTCTTGTGCATTGGTAACAATGTATATGGAGTTTTACTGGGGAAAAGCAAGCGGGGATACTTGCCTAGATGTGCTAATTTCTTATGCAATTTTTTTTTATTGATTTACCCAGCATTATAAAATATTTAGTTGCCAACCAACAAAGAATGAACCAGATTATGAGTGGAGCGATATTGGGTTTTCCCATTAGTTTGTTTGCAAGTTAAATTGCACTGGTATAACAAGTTGAAAGTAAATGTGAACGAGTGAGCGCAATCATGATTTACGCTAAAATGATACCGCACGCTCTAAACTCTGGTTAACTGTGTCACAAAACAGATCAAAAATACATTACACTCATAATAACACTATCGTATAAAAATTATTCTTAAAAAATAATGTAAATATTTCACATTTAAATGTTCTGCACATTGAATATGTTTTATGAATTTCCAAATAGATATTCCTATAAATCTGCATAAATCTATACCTATATATATATAATTATATATATATATATATATATATATATATATATATAGGCCTATTTATCAAATGTCTGTCGGACCTGATCCGACACTGCGGATCAGGTCCGACAGACATCGCTGAATGCGGAGAGCAATACGCTCTTCGTATTCAGCATTGCACCAGCAGCTCTTGTGAGTTGCTGGTGCAACGCCGCCCCCTGCAGACTCGTGGCCAATTGGTCGCCAGCAGGGGGTGTCAATCAACCCGATCGTACTCGATCGGGTTGAATTGTGGCGATCTCTGTCTGCCTCATCAGAGCAGGCGGACAGGGTTATGGAGCAGTGGTCTTTGAGACCGCTGCTCCATAACTTGCGTTTCTGGCGAGTCTGAAGACTCGCCAGAAACATGAGCCCTCAAGCTCCATTGGGCCACATTGTGTATCTAATATAAATATATATTGTACCAAAATACCATCAGATATATGTAGAAATATGTATTTATGAATAAATAGAACATATTCTTCTATGTAAAGAACATTGGAATGTGAAATAAATAAAGTTTACTGGTAGCGCAGTTAGCTTGCAAGGGAAAATGCTAAATAGCGCTCCACTCGTAATCTGACCCAATCTATTTTATGCTAAAATACTTTCAGAGTTTATTTTAAGGAAAAAAACAAACAATTAGGGAACATTAAATCTGAAACCCAAAAATGTTTTGTTTGTGATTCGGACAGAATAAACAATTTAAAAAAAAGTTTCCAATTTACTTCCATTATCAAATTGAATTTGTTCCTATGGTATTGTTTGTTGACGAGATACCTAGGCAGATGCTTGAAGCATTACATGGCAGGAAATAGTGCTCGTGCTAGTAGATAGAATTCTTGCAAACCTGCTGCCATATAATGGCCCAGACAGATGCAAGCTCATGGACCTACATCCCTGCTTTCAACAAAGGATACAAAAAGAACAAATACATGTTATACCTAGACACATAACAGATAACAATGTCATATTATGCACAATCACTGTACTTTACCTGAAGCATGTCTGTAATTGTATTATTTATTATTAACCACCCATTTCATTACAAGAAACTCAAAGCTCTTCAAGCACCCAGTACAATAACAGCTAATATTATTATTTCACAACTTAAACAGACTTTAAGTCAATTATGAAATGGATATAGAAATCAAAATTAAATGCCCATGGTTCAGACTGTAGACAGACAGACAGATATATAGATAGAGAGATAGATGATAGATAGATAGATAGATAGATAGATAGATAGATAGATGGATAGATGGAGATAGATAGATCGAGATAGATAGATAGATAGATAGATAGATCGAGATAGATAGATAGAGATAGATAGATAGATAGATAGATAGATAGATAGATAGATAGAGAGAGAGATAGATGCATTAGTGTATGGAGAGCACACTCTTTTAAAAAAAGTAAACTGACTTAGAAACAACATGGTGTCACAATATAATACTCTTGTAAAACCCACCAATAAAGATGAAATATGCACTTATTTGGGAAACCTAGGAGTGATTTATCACATGGTAATTTAATATAACGTGATAATGATATGTTTTGTGCCCTGTATAAACATGAACGCTGTAAAGGTGCCCAGGCACAGCTGGACCCCACCTGACATGCGAATACAGCACAATTGCCCTGTAGTGAGACGTCTACTAATGCTGTACATGTGACTTATGCAGCAGTGAGCTAGATCAACACTAGATTTGCAGGTGTTGAGCACACGAAGGAAGGAAGTAGCAGTTTCTGCACTTAAACACAGCAGTTTGGAAAGTGTTTATGTCAAATTATTGTACATGTGGCATAGGAGGGATAATAGCTATGTAAATATCCACGAGGAGCTGGCATGTTTAGTGTTCCTCAGATTAGATGAAACATAAACAAAGCAACAACGATAAAAGGGAGGTAACTGACACTTTAAATACACAGTGAGAACAGTTCCGCTCCCAAATCACTGTGAAAATGAGCCACAACAAACATAAAACGCTGGGATTTCAGGGTGTAAAGATGAGAATAACACATTGTGAAAGAGGAGGGTGAAAGTCTCAATTTTATTGAAAAAAAAACAAAGATTTAGGACTGGTCCTGTCTGTGCTTGATCCAAACAAGGAATTTAGAATTTTGATGTCGGTCAAGAGCAAAGTGTTTTATCATAATTTATAGACAGATTATACTTATAGATAAATATAATAATATCACTTCTAATCTAAATTAAAGGTGCTCTATCCAGTTGCCTATTAAAAGGACATTGATGAATTTATTTTTCTTGCATCTCATACATCTATACAATGCATGATAGTTTGTTTTGTATTCCTAAAATGGATATTTGTTGAGGCGTGTCATCTGTTTATTAGCTTGTGAGCGTTCTGGCCTTAAGGCCTTAATCACAAAATAAAGTAAGAAAAAGTCTAAATTATCTACTAGTCTTCTGAAATTATTTTAGTTCTGTATATCTATGTCTGTCTATGTATCAGAAACTGGTAATCTATACCGATATTTATTCTAGCCTTATCCATCCCTCTCTTTAACCCTTGTCCTTTGCTTTCTAGATATTCAAAGATACATGGCATCCACACAGTAATTGAAGAATGTGAGTGTGGTTTGGTAAAAAAAAAAATGGTTGGAAAGATTTGCTACATTTTATTGGTCATCATAGTCAATGTGGGGACCAAGGTCTAGATATGGGTTTTCAACCAGTAACAGTGCCTTTTTAACCATATTATTTATCCATTCTGAGGCCTTCATGGCCATAAGAAGGATAGACCTTCTATAGGTATAAAGTCCAATTAACCTATTATTATTATTTATTTATTTTTTTTATAAAAAAAATGGAAAGAATCTTGTAACCCAAAAACAGCTCCAAAGCATCCAATAAATTCTAGCAGGAACTCTGTAATGCCATCTTAAAGGTCAGAAAAGAATGCCTGAGCACGACAGAAATCACACAATCCACTTACTGCATAAACATACTAAACAAGGCTGTAAACAAAAACATCATTTTCTCAGAGTTAAATCCATTAAGGGATCTTTGGGGACCTCCTATTGTCCCAAATTGGAACATCCGAGTGCCTCACAATATTTCTCATTGGCTGTGTTATCTGGCAATACTGTAGCTGTGATAAACCAATGGTCACCAGTAACACTATGTAGCCAAAATAATGTTTCCTGTGCAGCTTTAATGCAGGTGATATTGTTCTTGGATGTAAAATCTAGTTGACCCTCTAGATGCCAAATAAACTTAGTACATACTTCTTTACACACACAAATGGTTGATGCTAACTTTAAACTCTAACTCTTAACTGCAAGCAAATGTTGCAATGTTCACTTCACATTGAGATAATCAGCCCTGATGACTTCCACTGTGATGTCATGACTACAAGTGTGTGGTCTACGATATGGAGCTAAGGAAGTTGTGGTAGGACACCTTACAAAACAAAGTTGAAGAACCCTGTTCATCTATTGTTCTTTTTTCACCTGTGATGTGTGCAAATCCCAGTTTCATATTGTGTCACACTGCAATTAGGAGTCATCTCCCCATATAAAGGTCCATTTTCCTGAAACCATTGCAGTCACTGCACTTTGGTTACTAATGTATATGTATGTTACAGAGATGAGGTTACAAAATTAGCAATGAGATCATCAATTAAAGGCACATTAAACCCAAAAATGATTCAGACAAAACATACAATTTTAAACAACTTTACAATTTACTTCTAATACCAAATTTTCTTCATTTACTTGTTATGCTTTGTTGAAAAGCAGAAATGTAAGCTTGGGAGTGTGCACGTGTCTGCAGCACTATATGACAGCAGTTTCACAAAATAATTATACATTAGCAAGAGCACTAGATTGCAGCACTATTTCATGTCATGTAAGTGCTTTAGGCATGTGCATGCTATCTATCTAGATATCTCTTTAACAAATAAAATGAAAATGAAGCAAATCTTAAAATAGAAGTAAATAGGAAAAAGTTTTTTAAATTGTATTCTCTATCTGAATTATGAAAGAAGAATTTTGAGTTTCATGTCCCTTTAAAGAGGAGAATCTGAATTAGCAACAAGCATAAAGAAAACATTAAAGGGACACTGAACCCAAATTTTTCTTAATTTCACGATTCAGATTGAGCATGCAAGTTTAAGCAACTTTCTTATTTACTCCTATTATCAATTTTTCTTCATTCTCTTGCTGTCTTTATTTGAAAAGCAAGAATGTACGTTTAGAAGCTCGCCCATTTTTGGTTCACAACCTGGGTTGTGCTTGCTGATTGGTGGCTAAATGGACCCTCCAATAAACAAGTGCTGTTCAGTGTTCTGAATCAAAAATTGGCTGGCTCCTTAGCTTAGATTCCTTCCTTTTCAAATATAGATAGCAAAAGAATGAAAAAAATTGAAAATAGGAGTAAATTAGAAAGTTGCATAAAATAGCATGCTCTATCTGAATCATGAAATAAAAAATTGAGTTTTGTGTCCCTTTAAACATTGCTATAACAAACATAAAAATATTCCCTTAACTTTGCTTGGTTCATCCTCTGTGGCTGCTGACTGTACACCTAGTGGTGGATGTGTCAATAACTAGGTAGAAACCAAATCTAACCAACCGAAGGAGTGATTGACAGTTTAATATTGTTGTGTATTCACTGATCTTACCTTGAGAAACTTGTATAATAGGAATGTGAACCAGTTTGTCAGCATCTTCTCTGCCACAGATTCCGTTCTGAAACAATACGAACAAAAATACTTACAACTTATTTATTAGCAGCCACTAAGCAAATGATCTCAGAAAGCTTAGTGTGTTATTTTCTTCCCGATTTACATAGTGTTAAACATACTCTGTAGCATAATTAGACATTGCAATTACACATATATATAACTTGTGCTCATGAGAATGTAGCTGTCAAAGTGCTAGATTACAAGTGATGCACTATTTAGCACTCGCTTGTTAATTTTGGCTAAAAGTAAGCTTTTTGCGTGCGTAACTGTAAGTTGAAAATAACAAGTAAAAAATCAGTTAATTGAGATTTGTGGGCATTTGTTTATGCACAGCTCTTTTAAGGTCTCGCCACAGCATTTCAGTCGGGTTGAGGTCTGGACTTTTGACTTGGCCATTTAGATTTAGATTTACTGGTGTTCTTGGGATCATTGTCTTGTTGCATGACCCAATTTCGGAAAAGCTTTAGCTGTCAGACACATGGCCTCACATTTGACTCTAGAATACTTTGGTATACAGAGGAGTTCATGGTCGACTCAATGACTGCAAGGTGCCCAGGTCCTGTAGCTTAAAAACAAGTCCAAATCATCACCCCTCCACCACCATGCTTGACAGTTGCTATGAGGTGTGTGTGCTGATATGCTGTGTTTGGTTTTTGCCAAATGTGGCGCTGGGCATTATGGCCAGACATCTCCACTTTGGTCTTGTCTATTCAAAGGACATCATTACAGAAGTCTTAGGGTTTGTTCAAATGCAACTTTGCAAACCTAAGCAGTGCTGTCATGTTCTTTTTAGAGAGAAGAGGCTTTCTCCTGGCAACCCTTCCATACAAACCATACTTGATCAGTCTTTTTCTAATTGTACTGACATAAACTTTAAGGCCTGTAGAGTCTGAAATGTAACTCTTGGGTTTTTTACAATTTCTTTGAGCATTGCACAGTCTGATCTTAGGGTTATTTGCTGGGACGTCCAATCGTGGTAAGATTGGCAACTGTCTTGAATGTTTTCAACTTGTAAATAATCTTTCTCACTGTAGAATGATGGACTTTAAATTGTTTTGAAATAGCTTTATAACCCTTCCCATATTGATGGGCATCAACAATTGCTAATCTAAGATCATTGCTGATGTATATCATTGGCATGGTGTTAACACACACCTGAATGCTTCAGACCAGCAAACTGCTAAAACTTCTGCTTTTATAGAGGTGGTTACACTTGCTGATGATCAATTTATCAAGGACATTTGATTAGCAGCACCTGACTGCTAACTGGAAGCAGTAAGGGTGTGCTCAGTTTTTCACACATGGCTTCTCCATTTTTATTTTATTTTAGTTAAATAAATCATGACACTGCTGTTCATCTGATATTGTATTTACCTAATTTTAAGAGCTGCTAATGAATAGATGATTTTTATGTCCTGATATGTAAAACCATAGAATTCAAAGAGGGTGTACTTTCTTTTTCACGTGACTGTATATGTATACATATGTATTTATGTGTTTATATGTGTATATATGTCTGTAAATACATAATGTGACAGGGTGAAACAAGGAATTAGTGTAATCAGGAGATTAGAAAGGTCAGTGTTTCCTCTGTAATGTATTGGTAAACTTTCTACTGCAGTTCACATGTCTCAAATTGAATCAGTGTGGGGCTTTATAGGCAAAGGTAACAGTTAAGTTAAAGCCATACAGAATTCCTGAGGCCAAAAGGGTAGCTGTTAGAGCAGAAGTGAAAAAGATGCTAGAACTTGAGATTATAGAAGAGAGTCAAAGTAACTGGTCTAGCCCAATAGTTCTATTAGATTATGCAACAATTTTAGGAAACTTAACGAGGTTTCAAAATTTGATGCATATCCTATGCCCTGTGTTGATGAGTTGGACAAAAGACTGGCAAAGGCTAGATTTCTCTCTACAATAGATCTCACAAAAGGTTATTGGCAGAATCCTCTAACAAAGAGCGCCAGAGAGAAAACAGTATTTGCCACACCTTATGGCCTTTTCCAGCACAAGGTGATGCCCCTTGGTCTCCATGGAGCCACAGCAATTTTCTAACAGCTTATGATCAAACTACTAAGATCTCATACTCAATATGCCTCTTCATAGTTAGATGATGTCATAATTCATAGTCAGGATTGGGACTCAAATCTTCAAAAAGTAGAGACGGTACTTGATGCATTTTGTAAAGCTGGATTAACAGCAAATCCTGCTAAATGTACCATTGGTTTGACAGAGGTAAAATATCTTGAGTATATTGTGGGGAGATGAATGGGTAGTTAAGGGATTATCTATCTTTAAAAAAATATAATATTTTTTCATATTTTATTTTTAATAAATACATAATGCACCTTAAGATAACTCATGTTGGCCTAGTGCATAAAAATAATTAATATTCTCCTGTCGGTTTATATGCATTATATATTTATTAAATATAAAATATTGAAAATAAAATAATAATAATTAATGTAAATTATTATATATGTACTAAAATATTCTAAATAATCTATTGAATATATGTGTATTTTTTACAGTATCTATAATGATAAATAATGATTAATATTTTGACAAGATTTAATATTCAATATTTACATAACACACAAAGTGAGTTACACATATGTTACTTTTAACTTATTATATGCTCACTAACCCATGTACAAAAAAGAATACTTCTAGCAAAGTTTACACTCTAGCGGGAGCACAAAATAGCGTTCAACTTGTAATCTAGCCCATTATACATAAAGAAAACTACTTTATGAATACATTGGTGAGTGTTCAGGATATTAAATAGGAAACTACAATCCAATAGAAAATTAATATTCAGTATGCATGTTAAATGACCTTGTTATGTTTATCATGACTGATGTAATATATATTTCCTAAGAAGCATAATTAAAGGGGCATAAAACAGGTTGAGATCTGTGCATATCCTTAAAGGGCCAATTAATTAAAAATAGTTTGCATAAAAAATTGGTTAAAAATTGCTGAGCAGTATCAAAAATAAGCAAAATGAATTACATAGCTAAGCTTTCTGGAGCACCCAACTCCAACCCCTCTTATCAGTGTTTAGACACAGGCATTGTATTTAAACTGAGTTCACAGCTTCTAGGCATGCTCCCTATGCATTTTTGCATTCTACCAAAACAACAATAGATATATATACAGCCATAGAAAGAAATGTGTGTCTGTGTGTGTGGGGGGGGAGGGGGGGGGGTTAGAGCTTTACAATTCAGAAACTAAAAAGAAAGGGTTAATGGCGAGGCACTGCAGTATAAATTTGCCAGTAAAGTAAATATTATTATGTTTTGTCTCTATTCCAACTTGTTTTATGTCCCTTTAATGTCATAAAATCATTATGTAAATACCACAAAGTATGACAAACCAAATTTTTTTTTTTTAAAGAGACAATAAACACAGTCGGCTAGATTACAAGTTTTTGTTGGTAAGGCTTGCGGTGCTAACGAGCCTTTTTTTCTCACCGCTCACTTAAGACAGCGCTGGTATTACAGGTTTTTTTCAACCCGGCATTAGCCTCTAAAAAGTGAGCGTAGAGCAAAATTTAGCTCCACATCTCACTGTAATACCAGCGCTGCTTACGGTAGCGGTTAGCTGGCTAAACGTGCTCATGGGCAATTTCCCCATAGGAAACAATGGGGGAGAGCCGGCTGAAAAAAAAACATAACACCTGCAAAAAAGCAGCGTTCAGCTCTTAACGCAGCCCCATTGTTTCCTATGGGGAAATACATTTTATGTCTGCACCTAACACCCTAACATGAGCCCCGAGTCTAAACACCCCTAATCTTACACTTATTACACCCTAATCTGCCGCTCCGGACACCGCCGCCACCTACATTATATTAGTAACCCCTAACCTGCCGCTCCAGACACCGCCACCACCTATATTATACTTATGAACCCCTAATCTACTGCCCCCAACTTCGACGAACCCTACATTATGTTTATTAACCCCTACTCTGCCCCCCAACGTCGCTGCAACTATATTACATTTATTAACCCCTAATCTGCCGCCGCCAACGTCGCCACCACTATAATAAAGTTATTAACCCCTAAACCTAACCCTAACCCTAACACCTAATTTAAATATAATTTTAAATATTCTTAATAAAATTACTACAATTAAATAAATTATTCCTATTTAAAACTAAATACTTACCAATCAAATAAACCCTAAGCTAGCTACAATATAACTAATAGTTACATTGTAAATAGCTTAGGGTTTATTTTTATTTTACAGGCAACTTTGTATTTATTTTAACTAGGTAGAATAGTTATTATATAGTTATTAACTATTTAATAACTACCTAGCTAAAATAAATACAAAAGTACCTGTAAAATAAATCCTAACCTAAGTTACAATTACACCTAACACTACACTATCATTAAATTAATTACCTAAACTACCTACAATTAATTACAATTAAATTAAATAAACTAAAGTACAAAAACAACAAACACTAAATTACAGAAAATAAAAAAATAATTACATTTTTTTTAAACTAATTACACCTAATCTAATCTCCCTAATAAAATAAAAAAGCCCCCCAAAATAATAAAATTCCCTACCCTATGCTAAATTACAAATAGCCCTTAAAAGGGCCTTTTGCGGGGCATTGCCCAAAAGTAACCAGCTCTTTTACCGGTAAAAAAAATACAATACCCCCCAACATTAAAACCCACCACCCACACAACCAACCCTACTCTAAAACCCACCCAATCCCCCCTTAATAAAACCTAACACTAACCCCTTGAAGATCACCCTACCTTGAGACGTCTTCACCCAGCCGGGCACAAGTGGACCTCCAGAGGGGCAGACGTCTTCATCCGATCCAGGCAGAAGAGGACCTCCAGATGGCCAGAAGTCTTCAAGGTAGGGTGATCTTCAAGGGGTTGGTTAGTGTTAGATTTTATTAAGGGGGTATTTGGTGGGTTTTAAGTGTAGGGTTGAGTGTGTGGGTGGTGGGTTTTAATGTTGGGGGGGTATTGTATTTTTTTTTTACAGGTAAAAGAGCTGATTACTTTGTGGCAATGCCCCGCAAAAGGCCCTTTTAAGAGCTATTTGTAATTTAGCATAGGGTATGGAATTGTATTATTTTGGGGGGCTTTTTCATTTTATTAGGGGGATTAGAATAGGTGCAATTAGTTTATAAAAATTGTAATTATTTTTTTATTCTCTGTAATTTAGTGTTTGTTGTTTCTCGCACTTTATTTAATTTAATTGTAATTAATTGTAGGTAGTTTAGGTAATTAATTTAATGATAGCGCAGTGTTAGGTGTAATTGTAACTTAGGTTAGGTTTTATTTTACAGGTAAATTTGTCTATATTTTAGCTAGGTATCTATTAAATAGTTAATAACTATTTAATAACTATTGTACCTAGTTAAAATAAATACAAACTTGCCTGTAAAATAAAAATAAACCCTAAGCTAGTTACAATGTAACTATTAGTTATATTGTAGCTAGCTTAGGGTTTATTTTACAGGTAAGTATTTATTTTTAAATATGAATAATTTAATTAATTGTATTAACTTTATTTAGATTTATTTAAATTATATTTAAGTTAAGGGGGTGTTAGGTTTAGGGGTTAATAGCTTTAATATAGTTGCGGTGACGTTGGGGGCGGCAGATTAGGGGTTAATAAATGTAGGAGGGTGTCGGCGATGTTAGCGACGGCAGATTAGGGGTTAATAATATTTAACCAGTGTTTGCAAGGTGGGAGTGCGGCGGTTTAGGGGTTAATACATTTATTAAAGTGGCGGTGATGTCCGATCGGCAGATTAGGGGTTAAATTTTTTATTTAAGTGTTTGCGATGTTGGGGGAGGGCCTTGGTTTAGGGGTTAATAGGTAGTTTATGGGTGTTAGTGTATTTTTTAGCACTTTAGTTAAGAGTTTTATGTTACGGCGTTAGCCCATAAAACTCTTAACTACTGACTTTTAAATGCGGTAGGAGTCTGGACCGGAGAGGGTGTACCGCTCACTTTCTCCAAGACTCGTAATACCGGCGTTAGGAAAATCCCATTAAAAAGATAGGATACGCAATTGACGTAAGGGGATTTGCGGTATGCTCGAGTCGCGGAAGAAAAGTGAGCGATACACCTGTACCTGCCAGACTCGTAATACCAGCGGGCGTTAAAAAGCAGCGTTGGGACCTCTCAACGCTGCTTTTTAAGGCTAACGCAAGACTCGTAATCTAGGCATTTGAGATTGTTATATAAAATGCGTAATTACATAAAATAAAACAACTTTGCTATATATTCTCATGATTTATTTTGCCTCCTTTTGTCCTGTAATTTTAGAAAAAGAGCACATGGCAGCTTCACAAACATATGTCCCTAATTTTCAGTTGTTTTTCTATATTTTCTGCTGAAGCCAAACAACAGTAATTTTGTTAACAAAATGACTGTGGCAAACTGGTATTTCCAGACTCAAATCCAGATGAGCTCCTCTAAACCAGGAAGGGTGCGTCGGGTGAAGTTTAGCAAAAATGTTGTAATTGCAAGGTGTTTATTGCTTCTTATTGTTGTTTCTACAGAATAACATTTCATCCAAAGCCAAACCTTTTTTAAATCAAATTAACATCTTACTTGCTGTAATTGTTCTTCAACGAAAAATATTGGGTTTTGTGCCCCTTTAATTAACAGAAATTAATCTCACACACAAACATACGTGTGTATTTATATTTATACAACATGCGATTCCTAGGTTTAAAAACTCAAAACCCAGAATTAATTTGCTATATTTAGTTGTATAAACCCATAAATCCCATCACTGCACCTCAGACAAAATCAGAGTGGAAGTTCATAAACTTATCCATATAAAGACGTTAGTGGAAAATTGCAGGTATAACCCTGACACAAGATACTTAGAATTATGACAGTAAGACAGGGCTTAAAGCAAAACAATATAAAAATGATATGTCATCCAAGCTCACAATTTTTACTTAGTAGCTCAACTATGAAAGATTGATCCAATTACACGTTTATTGAGACCTGACAGTTGTTCTAAGACGTAGCTATAGAAACCTATTCTAGGATTCCAGATTGTTAAATAACTGGGCTTCAGGCTGGGCTCACCTCTTGGGACATGCCGAAGAAAATCAGAAACATAGAAACACTTTATCTATGTTCTAACAGTCGCTATAAACTGGATTCATATTACATAAATACACAAATATCTTTTTTAAACAGAGGAAAATCACACATTCACTCTAGAACAAATAGCTGTCAGCTTATTTATAGAAAAATGTTAAAACAATAAAATAAAAAAAGGAAAATGATTCTTTTTAACTAACCATTTTTTCCGTCAGACCCCAGGCATCATGGCCCAAAAGTAGAAAATACTGAACCCACATTTTTCTTTCATCGTTCAGATAGAGCATGCAATTTAAAGCCACTTTCTAATTTACTCCTATTAGAAATATTTCTTTGTTCTCTTGTTATCTTTATTTGAAAAGCAGGAATGCAAAGCTTGGGACCCAGCCAATTGTTAGTCGGCACCTGAGTATATTGTGGGGAGAGGAATGGGTTATAAATGGATTATCTATCTTTTTAAAAAAGAATAACAATTCTGGAGTAGACTGTCCCTTTAATATGGTTTTTATATTTTATATTTAATAAATACATAATGTACCTTAAAATAACTCATGTCGACTTAGCGCATAAAAATAGTTAATGTTCTCTTGTCGGGTTATATACGTTCTATATTTATTAAATATAAAATATTGAAAAAATTAATAATAATTAATGTAAATAATCTATTGAATATATATGTATATTTTAGAGTATCTATAATAACGATTAATATTTCGACAAGATTTAATATTTACATAACACACAAAGTGAGTTACACGTATGTTACTTTTAACTTATAATATGCTCACTAACCCAAATACAAAAAGATTACTTCTAGCGAAGTTTACGCTCTAGCGGGAGCACAAAATAGCGTTCAACTTGTAAACTAGCCCATTATACGTAAAGAAAACTACTTTATGCATACGTCGGTGAGTGTTCAGGATATTAAATAGGAAACTACAATCCAATAGAAAATGAACATTCAGTATGCATGTTAAATGACCTTGTTAAAGGGACAGTCAAGTCCAAAAAAAACTTTCATGATTTAAATAGGGCATGCAATTTTAAACAACTTCCCAATTTACTTTTATCACCAATTTTGCTTTGTTCTCTTGGTATTCTTAGTTGAAGGCTAAACCTAGGAGGTTCATATGCTAATTTCTTAGACCTTGAAGACTGCCTCTAATCTGAATACATTTTGACCACTAGAGGGCATTAGTTCACATGTTTCATATAGATAACATTGAGCTCATGCACGTAAAGTGACCTAGGGGTGAGCACTGATTGGCTAAACTGCATGTCTGTCAAAAGAACTGAAACAAGGGGGCAGTCAGCAGAAGCTTAGATACAAGATAATTACAGAGGTAAAACGTGTATTATTATAACTGTGTTGGTTATGCAAAACTGGGGAATTGGTAATAAAGGGATTATCTTTCTTTGTAAACAACAAAAATTCTGGTGCTGACTGTCCCTTTAAGTTTATCCTGACTGATGCAATATATTTATTTCCTAAGAAGCATAATTAAAGGAAAATAAAACAGGTTGAGAGCTGTGCATATTCTAAAGACCTTAGTGGTCTTTAATGATTCAGATAGAGCAGCAATTTTAAGAAACTTTCTAATTTACTCCTATTATCAATATTTATTCGTTCTCTTGCTATCTTTATTTGAAAAGGAGGAATGCAAAGCTTGGGACCCGGACCATTTTTGGTTCAGCACCTGGGTTGCGCTTGGTGATTGGTGGATAAATGAAGCACTGTCCAGGGTGCTGAACCTAAAAAGGGCCGTCTCCTAAGCTTACAACCCTGCTTTTCAAATAAAGATAGCAAGAGAACAAATAAAAATTGATAATAGGAGTAAATAAGAAAGTTGCTTAAAATTGTTGCTCTATCTAAATCATGAAAGAAAAAAAATGGGTTTAGTCTCCCTTTACCAAGCCATTTCTAACAACATATTTAGACATGGATTCCAAGAACTCATTGTCAATACGGATTCCAATCCATCATTTGCAGGTTTGGAGACCAATACATAACTAGCAGAGCACACGTCTCGCACTATTGTGTGTTGTTTTAACGGTCTGCCAGGATTAATGACCTTTTGGAAAGAAGAAGAATTCTGAGACGTTCTTGGTTTCGTACCTTCTGAGGAGAAGCTTTGGATGATTTTTGCTCTCTAGGTTCTTGTCGATGAGATCTGAGAGGAGCTGTTTGAGCACATCGGTGGAGTACTCTAGCTTGCTCTGCAGTACGGTCATGATGAGCGATGCCACATTGCCCCGGTCACGCATAGAGAAGCTTCGCTGAGACTCCAAGGTTCGAATAAAGGATAGCAGGAACACCTTGTTGTTTATCATCTGAGCAAATAACTTGAGTCCCTTCTCTACACGCTCTTGTCTGTAGCCAGGTACCTAAGTAGAAAAACATCTTATTATTACTAAGAAAGAAAAAGCAGTAGCAGAAATCAATAGTTGCAAATGCAGAGCACAGTGGGCAAGATCTTTCTTAAAGGGATATGAAACACAATATTTTATTTTGTTATTCAGATAGAGCATATCATTTTTAAACAGTATCCTTTTTACTTCTATTATCAAATTTGCTTAGTTCTCATTGTTTTCTTTGTTGAAGAGATCTCTTAGGTAAGTGTTTGGAGCACTACATGACAGGAAATAGTGTTCTTGCAAATGGCTAACATTCTAACAAATGATACCAAGAGAAAGAAGAACATTTTATAATAGAAGTAAAAGAGAGTTGTTTAGAATTACATGCTCTATCGGATTCATGAAATGAAAATTTTCATAGGGCTGATTTATCAAGGGCCGAAGGTCCCCTGACGTTCCTGTTTCCGCGCGAGCCTTCAGGCTCGCCGGAAACAGAAGTTAAGAAGTCTTAAGACCGCTGCTCCTTAACTTTTTCGCTTGCTCTGAGGCGGTGGACATCAATTCGCCCAATCCGATCAGGTTGATTGACAACCCCCGCGAATCTGCAGCGGGCGGAATTGCACGAGCAGTTCACCAGAACTGCTTGTGCAATGTTAAATGCAGACAGCGTATGCTGTCGGCATTCAGCGATGTCGGACAGATAGTTGATAAATCGGCCCCCATGTCCCTTTAAGTCTATTAAGCGAGCACTATGGATTAGCTGTACCACCTACCACATCAGAACTAAATGCTCACAATAAGGGAACTGACATTGAGCACAGGAAAAATGCGGCCTTGGTGCTAATGGAGTTATGCAATAATGCCATTTTGTTCACGGTCTAAATGAAAACTGTAGAGCATAGGTAACTGCTTCCTGTCCCTTTATATACATATGTATGCACTAGACATGTGCAGCTCAGAATAATACGTTTCAGATGAAACATTCAGTGTTTTTTAGAATATTTGTGCGCTGCACTATTTGGTGTTTGTGTCGTTTAAAATTAAACGAATACTGAATATTCATTAACATCTACATTAGCTTTTAATAAAACAAATAAAAATGTTTTTTTCTGCAGGTGGCACAGGGTCACCTGTAGGACTTATACCTATAGCACGCTGGGGAGTCGCTCTAACCTGAAGAAGGTCTAATTAGCGCGGCCCCCAGCACGCTATATGTAAGCATTAAACCTAGCGATATATTCATTATTCTTTAAATTCATTAGTGCATTTATTCGGATATTCGTTTTGTTTTAATAAAATATTAGTCACAAATTTGTGACAAACCGAATGCACATCTCTAGTATGTACACTAACATCAGAGAGGGCACAAGGTAATAGTGACATCACTGGGCACACTAGGTGGAATTTAGAGGCCATCTAACTAACCTGATATAAATCTGGTCCTCAATAAATGATTTTTTCCCCCTCTGGCATAGCAGAAACACTTTATAGATTTCTTCTATGTGCACAATAACTGTGTGTAAGAAGCTATTACAGCAGGTGAAATACAAGAAATGTAAATCAATTTAGCTACTCCACACGCATGCACCAGTCACACAGCAAAGATACAATGCCTAGATTTATCTGCAAAGGAGTATGTTTCCCTATTCTAAGCAACACAGAATCCACATTTCTTTTCTTACAATATTCTATTTTTGCAGCGCACATATTATGTATTTAAATGAATACAACACTGGCATTGTAATATTTCATGAACTTTCAGTATTCATCTAAATATCTATTCTGCATTGTCAAGCTAATAACAGCCTTGAAAAGCAGCCACACATCCTATTTACAGCAAATTAGATTTAGCCAGAACTGTAAATAAAGAGCTTTGCAGTGGTTTGATTTCTTTTGTACATCTTTTTGATGTGTACAAATTCTAGTTGATATTATTATTTTTTTTACAAGTTAAAGATTTATTTGTTTGGGTCTCTCAAGGGAGCGTGGGACAAAAACATAATTTTACACAAAAGCAAGCAGTGTTAAAGGGACATTCCGGGCAAAATTTAAATGTATATAGATGAATGACATCTTTGAATAGAAACATATTTGCAATATACATGTAGGTTAAAAATACTTAGAGTAAAAGTTATCACTGCTTTAGTGTTAACATTTTTCTCTGCACGTGCATGTGAAGCATAGCTAGATATTCTAAGTGCACCAGCATTTTACATACTGCAGCTACTCAGATCGCCAGTGGGGCTTGTAATCATGTCAGCAATTAACAAATTGATTCAAACACCTTAAACTCTCTGAGCAAGTGTTGTGTTTAAAATACTGGTGCACGGTACATACTTAAATACAATATTAAAACTGCTATAGCTTTTATTGGAGGCATTTTTGCTAATACATGTATATTACAAAAGTGCTTCTATGCAAAACAGAAATGCATCCACGTGGATTCCAAGTTTGTCTGGAATGTCCCTTTAACTGTTCCTTTAAGTGCTACAGTAATTATTACTTGTTCATGTAATTTGGGGATTTAGTTGAAATAAATTGGCTGTATAACATGTTCAGAAAGGATATTACACAGGGACATTATCCTGCAATAAAAGGGGCTTTAAAGTGTAACGTTCAGCCAATACTGGAATGCACACAAGTGGATTTGACCTTTGCATTAAAGCATTTTTGCAATATACATGTATTAGAAAAAATGCTTCTAGTAAAAGCTATACTTGTTTCAAGAATATACTTTTGTATGCTCCGTGCACCAGCATTTTAAACACAGCACATGCTCAGAGAACCTCAGGTGCATGAACCATGTGGTAATGCCTCGTTTTACATCATTGCTGACATGATAAAAGTCCCACTGGCACTCTGAGCAGCTGCAGTATTTAACATGCTGGTGCACTGAGAATACTTAGCTATGGTTCACATGCACTTGCAGAGAAAAATGTTGGCACTAAAAGACGGATAACTTTTAATAGAAGCATTTTTGCCAATAAATGTATCATTTTAATGTTTCCATACAAAGATGTAATTATTCTATTTGCATTTCAGTTTTCTAAACTTTTTTAAAGGGACATGAAATCCCAATATTTTCTTCAATTTCCCATCACCATTTGAAACCCACTGATCTAAAGCTCATTTCTTCTCTATTTCACAGGGATGGTCAGCTAGCAACCCATGTGTCATATAAAGCCTTTGGCACTATACTTTGTGGCCCCAGGAAAAAGCATAACTAGGAATGTTTGCCATTTTTCGGTGGCCCCAGGAAAAAGTAGAACTAAAAATGTGAGCTTTGGATACTTCTGCTGGGTAGACAGAAAAGGTGTCAAATACTCAAATGACCTCTAGAGGGTAGAATAGCAGACAGAGGGTACCCTGCAACAATACCTAAATCTGGCTTTGTGCTGCGGGACATTTTCAGGAAATGCAGTATTAACGATGGGCTAGATTACAAGTGAAGCACAAAATATTGAGTTTGCAAAAACTATATTTGTGCTCCACTGGGTAATACCACGGCATGCAAATGTGCGCTGGTATTACAAGTTGAGCGCAATGCCATAGAAGATGGCAGATTATTTTTTATAAAATTTTACTATGTATAGTTTTTTAAAGATGCACAATGTGCTTTGCTCTATATACCGATCTTCACTCAATTATTTTTCTGTTATTTCTAGAATAATATTGAAATAAGCTAAAATATTGCAGTGATATTTATAAAATGTCACCAAACAAGACGTTGTAATTCACTCAATAGGATTTTAATTTCAGTTCATTATAATGTGTTTTGTACCCAAAGACATCAGATGCTAATCTTCAACTAGATTAAAGGCCGCTTTACCTCTAAATCTCTTAAGACTGGGTGGTCTTCAATACCAGGGAACAAGACTCTCATTGTGTAAGTACGGTAATCTAAGAACGGGATCCCAGCTCCATCCAAGTCACTTGTCAGCTCATGTATATCAGTCTGAAGCTCTGCAAATGCTGTAATAGAGAAAAAGAATCAGCCTGCTATGATCTGTAGTTAATTTAAATGATGTCAATACTGTGATAACTAATGCTTTTTACTGGGATAATACATCATAATTACAGAGTGATCTTTAGCGTTGTACAGAAGATAAGTTACTGCCCTTTGTTAGCTGTATGCATCTTGAATTTCTAATTAGACAGAGCTGCCCATTTCCAAGATGTTTCTAAGAAATATGTCAGGATAAAAGCTATAATGCTTGCAATGGCTAGTGTTGCAAATAAAAAAGCACCTAACAAAACACTGATAGAGACCTCAAATGTAGATCTCTGACTCTCAAAGTCATGTGTTGTACAGGTGGGCGTGGCTATGAAAGGAGAACAGGGGCTTAAGCCCACTGTGTTCTCCAGTATTGACATGAGTGTAATTAGGGCTTTATGAAGAATAGCATTTAATTATTACATTTAATTTTACTATCACATAGAAGCATTATTCTAGTTGGGCAGTCACTGACTACTCAGGTTGTATAAATGTTGTTGGTATAAAATGTGATTATGTGGCACAGTCATTATACATAAGATCATAGTCAATTTACTCAAAGGTATATAGTAGTGTCAAACTGACATGCCCTAATTTGTTAAAGAGTTGGGTTTTTTTTGCATTACCGAACCTGGAACTGTATGTGTTTAACTCCCAGAAATGCTATAAACACATACTGTAGATATAGTGCCACTCAGGAACTATAAATATAATATCTTCTTAGCTGAACACAGTAATTGTAAAAGTGAGATTGTGTGAATGCCGCTGCGGAGTCCTGGGTCAGGACTGGCAATTCCTTCTTTACCTATGTGCTTAGCCTCTTTGCAGGGGGTTGTATACATAAAGTTTTAGATCAGTAGTGCAAAAATAATATGCTACAAAATTAGATCAAGTTTTAGGGGGTTTTTTGGGGGGGGATTTGCACTACATTGTCCATTTAAACAGACAATGAAGCCAATATTAAACTTTGATTAAACTAATAGAGTAGTATTTGCAACAATGCTAGTAACATATAGCACTCAAGACACGTGTACGCTCTTGAGCCTACCTCAGTATTCTATCTTGAAAAGAAGGCACATTTCAACAAAAGAAACCAATAGAAAAAGGTCAATTTGATGTAAATCGGAACGTTATTGTTAGGCTTGGCACTCTATCAGAATTATGTCATTTAGACTTTCATCTATTTATGGATCAGTGAAAGGGGAAAACCCAAGGAGGAGTTGGTAAGGAGACACTAAGGAGAGTGGTTAACGGATATTTTTAAAACCAATATGAAACTCAATTTTTTCTTTCATTATTTCAGTAGAACATTATATATTAAACAACTTTCCACTTTACTTCTATTACTGAATTTGCTTCTCTTGGTATCTTTTGTTGAAAAACATACTTAAGAAGGCTCAGGAGCAGCAATGCACTTGGAGCTAGCTGCTAATTGGTGATTGCAGATTTATGCCTCTTGCCATTGACTCACCAGATGTATTCAGCTAGCTCCCAGAAGTGCATTGCTGCTCCTTCAACAAAGAATACCAAAATAATTCATCAAATTTGATAATAGAAGTAAATTGGAAAGTTGTTCAAAATTATATGATTTTAATCATGAGAGAAAAATGTGGGGTTTTCGTATCCCTAAAATATATCATCAACTGAGGCACGGCTGTAAATTTAAAATTAAAAGGCTTGTGGTCACAGCTTATAAAAACTATGTATTTTGTGGTTTAGAAAATACAAATATCAAATCATTTGACATAACAATCTTGTGTAGTCAACCATATGCTGCACATAAACCAGATTTACTGAAATTCACGATTGTGTAGAAATGCGCTGCAGACATCTGGCATCTAAAGGGTTACATCCGTATTCCTTTTGTGCAGTATCAATTTCTTACCTTCTTTGCACTCTAAGGCGACTCGAGACTCCAAGTTATCCATCTGCATCTGAAGCCTTTTTAATGTTAAGTCGCTTTCTCTGGATTTCCTTTTATACGCAATGAGAACCGCCACAATAAAGATTATGAGTAGGCCACCGGCTGCCGCAATGCTAACAATGGCGGGCAAGCTGAGAGGGCTGTCGGGTGTAATGTACACCATTCCTGGGGAAAATTCCATCCCTCCCACACGAGCCTGCAAGGTAACCACACTTTATCTGTTAATATTTTATCTAGAATTTATTATTAAATCAAGAAGAAAAATAACATTAAAAAGATTTAAATAAGTAGTCAACAAACACCTCTGTTCATTCAAATAATAGTTCAACCATTAAAGGGACATTAAACACTAAATAAATGCTAGGTACAATGATGCATTCAAAGAAAAGATTAGTCTAAGAATAACGTGTACTGTAGATGTATTTTTTAAACTTTCATTAGCTGTTTCAATATTTTCTATAAACAATGGGAGCTGCCATGTTGTAACTTAGGTTACCATCTCTGCTGTGGCCAATTAGGGACAGTTATAAAAAGGTCACTAGAGTGTGCAGCCAATGGCTGTGTCGCATATAACAGTGTTCTGTACTTCCATTTCTAACAGGAACTGAAAAGCTCACAATTTCAGAATGAAGTTACAGGAAAAAGGGGATAAAATTAATAAATAATGAAAGTATTTTGCAGAGGTTTTTTTTATATGTACGATTTATCATTTTATATTACCATCTCAAAGTATTTAATGTCCCTTTAAAATGCTATAGTAAATTACATTTTATTCTTGATTCTTTATGTCCCTTTAAATGTACATAAAACTTGAAATGGAAATTGCCATTAATTAAATAATGAAGTAATAAACATTCATGATTTGCTTTTTGTAATAAAATTGGTGCTTGACCCACACTCCCTAAAGAGGCTAAAAAGCAGGATCTGTAACCAAATGATGCTGCAAATTACTGAAAATTGCCTACCCAACTACATCTTATCTTCCTTGGCTGTAGCCAATTAGGAGTTTCTCTTGGTATACTTTGTTGGAAGTGCAGTAATGCACTACTGTGAGTTAACTGAACACATCAAGTGAGCCAATGACAAGTGGCATATATGTGTAGCCACCAATCACCATCTAGTTCACATTAGTGCATTGCTGCTCCTGAGCCTACCAAGGTATGCTTTTTAACAAAGGATACCAAAAGAAGTAAGCAAATGAGCTAATAGTAATAAGAAATTGTTAAGTTGTTTAAAAGTGTATGCTCTGTCTGAATCATGAAGGTTTAATGTTTACTTTACTGTCCCTTTAAATATGCACATAATTGTGTAAATTGGAATTTCATAATGTCTAAATGCTAGTTTTGTGGACTTTAATTTAAAGTGTGCCAGATTTATTGCCCCTTTAATTTTTACAGCAAGAACAAGCAAATAAAGTAATCAATATTAATTGCAATGCTGTTTCATTTTCATTTATTTATTGAGAATTCAATCTTGCTTTAATGTCAAGTGAAATGTCTCATAAGCAGATCAAATCAATTCTATTTAATCTCAGATACAAATGTTATATACACTAATAAACCAAAACATTATTTAACCCCTTGTATATTTGCTTTTCTCTTTGGTTCCAGATATAATGTAATCACTATTGACGCAAGTAAATGTAACGTATCGAGGGACCATGAGATATATACTATCTGTATATACTGATCCCAGCTCTGGCAATCACACACACTGCTGCTGGATAACCTGGACGTTGTCATAATGTGACTCAGCATTTTTATTACACCCAAAGTATATATAAATTTGCAGTTATGGAAGACTTATTTGTGATTGCAAAAATCTGTGGTTACTTTGTATGAATAAGGCCAGGGGGCCGAAACGCGTAAGACAATACTAGGAGCAAGCTGATACCAATGTTTGGATTTTAAGCTTTTTTTGCATCAATAAAATAACTTTTTACTCAAAGCGCTACACTCGCTGGTGTTCTATTATTTTTGTACTTTGTATGAATAGACTACTATAGAAGGGGAAGATGTATTAAAACAAAAACATAGTAAAAGGCTGACTGGCAAAAGCAAGTAATAAGAAAACAAGAAACAAACATAAAGTTTCTATGAGACAGAGAGTAGAGAACAGGCAATTAGGGAAGTAGAGAAGAACAGACAGAGGAACTTGTTCTGCTTGCTGTTTAAGGTGCAAGCAGTATTGTATCTGATTGGCTGAACTGAGTACAGTGCATGCAGGGAGTTCTGGTATAAAAGAAACCTTTTTTCCCACTTTATATGACCATTATTTAAATAGAAAATGTAAATATTGTTTCCCCTTAATATGTTCCCAATAACTTGATAAACCAGCTGTGCTGTATTAAATCTAGTGGAAGATGTTCCTTTAGGTTTATTCTTACAATTTTCTTGGTTTTGCTAACTGAAACCACCACCTATAATAAATATCTAATTATTGACCTTTGTGTATAGTAAGAGATAAGATAAGCAGTTCTACTCTTCCTGTTTGCGTATGTTCCCGAGAATAATGAGTGAGGGTTTCAGTGAGCAAAACTAGCTATGTTACATTTCAAAATAAACATAAACAATTAAGTATCCAAACTACGCCGTTATTAGGCCTCTGTGTCCCTCTGTAGTTCATTCCAAACAGGAATACACAAAAGGGGCAACATTTAAATTACACTGCAGTGAGGTTCATGCCACAGCGGCGGAGCTTGCCACAAACATTAAACATCAAAATCCCAGGCAGCAGCACTCATTGAAAAGTTAAAAATGATTTTTTATTGAAACTGTTAAAAAAGTTAATACATGTGGAAGCAATAGGCCGCCTGTGTGATTTTGATGATAAACAAGCAATTCCCAATACATGTGATACTCTCCAGTACAACAGTCTACTCCAGAATTGATATTGTTTAAAAAGATAGATAATCCCTTTATTACCCATTCCCCAGTTTTGCACAACCAACACGGTTATATTAATACACTTTTTACCTCTGTGATTATCTTGTATCTAAGTCCCTGCAGACTGCCCCCTTATCTCAGTTCTTTTGACAGACATGCATTTTAGCCTATCAGTGCACTCTCCTCAGTAACTCCACGGGCATTAGCACAATGTTATCTATATGGCACTGCCTAGCTGTGGAAAAAACTTTCAAAATGAACTGAGATAGGAGGTGGCCTTCAAGGGTTTAGAAATTAGCATATGAGCCTACCTAGGTTTAGCTTTCAGCAAAGAATACCAAAAGAGCAAAGCAAATTTAATGATAAAAGTTAATTGGAAAGTTGTTTAAAATTGCATTCCCTATCTGAATCATGAAAGTTTAATTTTGACTAGACTGTTCCTTTAATTTTAAAAATATATACTTTTTTTTTAATGCCCCTAAAAAAGTAAAAAATGTTATCTATTTCCTTTCCAAAAAAATAGCTTGTACAATAATTAAATATATTTTACCAATAAAAGTGATGGAAAAATCTATTTCATAGAAAAACACAGGAATTTCCTTCTTTTTTTAGAATTAGTCAAGGTTGCTCTGGGTAGGGTCAGCAAGGGAGTATCATCAAGACTACAGTCATCTGACATCTGTCCTGTATCTAGGGGTTTGCATACATAAGTATGCTCCAATCACTGGCCGACTGTATTCTCATCTGGAACAGAATATGGGCATTTCAGGAGTGCAAATTTGACTACATGTTTAACCCTTTTGAAAGAGTTAAAACCATGGGAAAATAAGGGAGAATCTTTTAAAAAATAAAACAGTCAAACCAAGTAGAAAATTTTATTTTTACACTGTCCCTTTAAACCACTTCTGTGGCCAATAACCTTCTTTGATTAGCAGCTAGCTCCGTAAAGCAATCACTTTGTATCTAAGTTTATAGCAAATCCTTATCTCGCTCAGCAGAGTGTCATATTAATGACCGCCATTAACGCAGTTTAATGTTATTATCTTCAGAATGTGAATAATTTATATTCATTGGCCTTTACCGCAGCTTTATTAACTTAGAATTAATGGATTATTCTCACTTAAAAGGTAAAACATTGGAAATGAGATTGGTGTTGATAAAAGCAATAAACCTACATCATGGGTGATATTTTACATGAACTCAGAACAGGGCTCTTTTCATTACTAACTGCTATTGGATAACATGTTACTTATACAGAGAATTTAAAATACAAATGTAAGGTGAGAAATGTATTAAAGCAAAGTCAAACTTAAATTCGCATGATTCAGATAGAGCATACCAGAATTAACCAGTTTACAACTATTATCAAGTTTACTTTACTCTCTTGGTATCCTTTGCTGAAGAGCAAACCCAGGTTGTCATAGGGAACTCAAGAGTATACACGTTTCTTGAGGGAAACAGTGTCTGCAACAACATGTAACATTGTTATTTATATTGTTGAAAAGATTGCATGGTCTATATTTACTGTCCCATTAAAGGGATATGAAACACAAATTGTTTCTTTTAAGATTCAGAGTATGCAATTTTAAGCAACTTTCTAATTTACTCTTATTATCAATTTGTCTTCATTCTCTTGGTATCTTTATTTAAAAAAGCAGGAATGTAGGCTTAGGAGCCAGACCATTTTTGGTTCAGCACCTGGGTATCGCTTGCTAGTTGGTGGCTACAAGCGGTTTATACTCATAGAATTTTTTTATACACCGTCTAGTAATAGGGGAGACAGAAAGAGATTAACAACATTTATTTAAGGCATTTAGTTGTTACAAGGACTCATCTCTGGACAACACTTACCAGTACTTTATGACGCCCTGTTAGATTGGGGGATTCGCACAACAGCTGAACATCGGACACTGTGACAGTGCACGGCTTCTCACCGATGTACACTGAGTATTTTAGCTTCACGTTGCCTCCTGCTACTGGTGGAATTAAATTCCTGCCCTACAGTAATACAGGATATAAGCATATAATTAAAAAAACACACAGTGAGAGAATGTGCAATAATCACCTATAGCGATAAGCAAGTGAATTTGTTTTATTGATGTACATAAAAAAAAAAAAAAATTGCAGTTCATCCAGATTTAATTTATTCATGGTTTGTTTTTAAATAAAAAATAGATTAAGTTTTTAAAAATGCCCAGCTAAGAAACATCTGTTTTAATACTGCTGGTGAGCTGGTTTGTGAATAATAGTATAGCTATACTTCCATACTATTTGTAAGAGAAGATTGAACTAGAGTTGTCATTAGGACATCCACTCTAGGGGGTAGATTTATCAAATGTCGGGCGGACATGATCCGCTGTAGCGTATCATGTCCGCCCAGCATCGGTAAATGCCGACAGCATACGTTGTCAGCATTTATCATTGCACAATCATTTCTGGTGAAATGCTTGTGCAATGCCGCCCCCTGCACATTTGCGGCCAATCGGCCTCTAGCAGGGGGTGTCAATCCCCCCAATCGTATCTGATCCGGTTGATTGAAGTCCGCCACCTCAGATGTGGTGGATGAGCTAAGAAGCAGCGGTCTTATGACCGCTGCTTCTTATTTCCGGTGAGGCGGAAACTTCGAGGGTAGATCATAGCATCCGCTGCTTGATAAATCTACTCCTGGGTCTTCATGCTGAGATGACTAAAATATAGGATACAAAGAGTATAAAAAGCTGCTGTGAAAAGCAGATCTCTCTCCATGCCTTACATGCAGTATACAAAAGAAATAAAGTTTAAAGAGATGTTAACCACTGATATTGTAATATAAAATGTTTAAATTATGCATACTAAAAAACTTTATATAAACTTTATTATTCACTTTGTGCCATTTCCATGTAATTTTAATTCTGAAATTGGAGGGAACTACAATTACGCTGAGTTTCTATAATATAATGGGTGCCCCATGTTGAAACCTAAGTTTCCCTTATCTAATCTCTTCTGCTGGGGACAATTAGAAAATAAATTGCTAGATTACAAGTGGAGCACAAAATATCGTTTTTGCAAAAGCAAATTTGAGATCCACTTATTAATAGCAGCGCAGCGCAAATGTGCACTGGTTTTACAACTTAGCCGCAATGCGAATGCGAGAGCGCGCTTCCAAAGCCCCAATGGGAGTCTCGTACTGATGCAATGAGAGATGGCTTAGAACCTAGTCCAGCGAAAGGGGTAAGTCATGCAGCGACGGGTAGCAAATGTTAAATATATACGTATATGATTATATATATATATATTTATGTGTTAATATACACATATAAACATATAAATATATATGTATATAATCATATACATATATATTTACAGGGAACACACAGTTCCCATTAGGCCTCAATGTAAAGGCACTTTTAAGTGCAGTTTTTTTTTTATAACACCCCACATCGCCAATTTTAACCCCTAAAAAGTGCATCGTACAGTTGTTTTTTTTAATTGGGGCCAATTGGGGCACTTTTGGAAAATTAACCAGATCTAATCTCTGGTTAATTTTTTGATCAGTAATTGCTACTGCAAGCACATGGTAGCAATAACCAGTCACTTCTAATGGCTGATTATTTATGGTGTCCCCATAAAAGGGTGAATTTGTCCGTTTACGGGCGCGCAATAAATTATCGCTCCACTTCTAATCTAGCCCATAGTGAGAAAACAATGGCTGTGTGGAAAAGATGATAAAGGGACTTTAAATAGCTCAAGGCAATAAGTCAGACAACAGATTGAGACACATTTCATACCTTGAGTATAATGGGGGTTCCAGGTTTCAGTTCCAGTATCCCTGATGGACTGAATTGCTCAAACACAGGGTCAGGATAATACGTAAAGTTGGTCTTATTGAGGACAAGCACATCTTGGACATTATCTAGAATAAATCCAAACTCTTCAGGCCGTTCAACAGTTTCTGTTAAGTAGTTGGAGTTGATAGCTAATGCTGGAGCTTGGCACGTCATTTCTGTAGAGTTCAGCACGGTGCAAATCTACATAAAAAGTGAAAATATACTCAGCTGTCTCAAGCATCTATATAACACATGTATTGCTATCTAAATGAAAAACTGTGTTGGTCTGTTCATCCCTGTATGTCGCACAGTAGGTTATTGTTCCTAATATCAGGTGTAGCTCTTACAAAGTCATCTTTTGTGGTTAGCACATGTTAAGTAAATGTTTACTGTAGCCCCCTGTCTGAGGAGAGCAGCATGCTGGTATCAATTCTGCAAAACTGAGCGTGATGATGAAGTCATTTGGGCCACATGCAAAGAGAACGATAGGCCAGATGTGGTATCTAAAAGTCCCTTAATGGCTTTCATCAGTCGTACTGTGATTCTGCACCAGGGATTCGTGGGTGAGTGCACTCATATCTCTATGTGTGATAAGTTCCTTTTTATTCCAGCAGATTTAACCCCTTAATGACCGCAGCACTTTTCCATTTTCTGTCCGTTTGGGACCAAGGCTATTTTTACATTTCTGCGGTGTTTGTGTTTAGCTGTAATTTTCCTCTTACTCATTTACTGTACCCACACATATTATATACCGTTTTTCTCGCCATTAAATGGACTTTCTAAAGATACCATTATTTTCATCATATCTTATAATTTACTATAAAAAATTTTATAAAATATGAGGAAAAAATTGAAAAAAACACACTTTTTTAACTTTGACCCTCAAAATCTCCTACACTTCAACAACTACCAAAAAACTCCCATGCTAAATAGTTTCTAAATTTTGTCCTGAGTTTAGAAATACTCAATGTTTACATGTTCTTTGCTTTTTTTGCAAGTTATAGGGCAATAAGTACAAGTAGCACTTTGCTATTTCCAAAAAAATTTAAAAAAAATTAGCGATAGTTACATTGGAACACTGATATCTGTCAGGAATCCCTGATTAACCCTTCACATATATATATATTTTAAAAGAACACAACCTAAGGTATTAAACATGGAGTATTTTGACTCTTTCCATGCAACTATTTTACCACCAATCTATGCCAAAGTTTGAAAAAAAAAAAAAAAAAATGGTGATTTTTTTGACAAAATAGCAATTCAAGAATACATTTACTGAGAACGTTAAGGGTTACTGCCAAATAACACCCCAATATGTCTTCAGCAGCATCTCCTGAGTACAGTGATACCACCCATGTATAGGTCTGTTGGGTTCTCTGGGGGCTAAAAGGCCTTATTTTTAGGGGGCGCATTCCAGTTTTTTAATTTGGAATTTTCACATCTGTCGTCATGCACCCATGTCCTATTTGGGACATTTCTGAAGCCGGACAATGCAAATTACCCCCATCAAACCATATATTTTTAAAAAGTAGACACCCTAGGGTATTTCAAATGCTGGTATTTTAACACTTTGCATGCACTAATTCAACCACCAGTCTTTGTCAAACTTTTGGGTAGTCATTTTGGTGTGTTATTTTTCACACGCATTGTACTTTAGGCATGGATTCTCAGTTCCTGTTATATGTTACTGACCAAAAACACCTCAATATGTGTTCAACAACAACTTCTGAGTACAGTGATACCCCCCATGTATAGGTGTGTCGGGTTCTCTGGGGGCTAAAAGGCCTTAATTTTAGGGGGCGCATTCCAGTTTTTCAACTTGGAATTTTCATATCTGTCATCATGCACCCATGTCCTATTTGGGACATTTCTGAAGCCGGCCAATGTAAATTACCCCCATCAAACCATATATTTTTGAAAAGTAGACACCCTAGGGTATTTCAAATGCTGGTATTTTAACACTTTCCATGCACTAATTCAACCACAAGTCTTTGTCAAACTTTTAGGTAGTCATTTTTTTGCATTATTTTTCACACACATTGTACTTTAGGCATATATTCTCAGTCCCTGTTATGTGTTACTGCCAAAAAAAACCTCAATATGTATTCAACAACATCTCCTGAGTACAGTGATACCCCCCATGTATAGGTGTGTCGGGTTCTCTGGGGGCTAAAAGGCCTTAATTTTAGGGGGCGCATTCCAGTTTTCAACTTGGAATTTTCACATCTGTCATCATGCACCCATGTCCTATTTGGGACATTTCTGAAGCCGGCCAATGTAAATTACCCCCATCAAACCATATATTTTTGAAAAGTAGACACCCTAGGGTATTTCAAATGCTGGTATTTTAACACTTTCCATGCACTAATTCAACCACTAGTCTTTGTCAAACTTTTAGGTAGTCATTTTTTTGCATTATTTTTCACACACATTGTACTTTAGGCATATATTCTCAGTCCCTGTTATGTGTTACTGCCAAAAAAAACCTCAATATGTATTCAACAACATCTCCTGAGTACAGTGATACCCCCCATGTATAGGTGTGTCGGGTTCTCTGGGGGCTAAAAGGCCTTAATTTTAGGGGGCGCATTCCAGTTTTTCAACTTGGAATTTTCACATCCAATGCACCCATGTCCTATGTAGGACATTTCTGAAGCCGGCCAATGTAAATTACCCCCATCAAACCATATATTTTTGAAAAGTAGACACCCTAGGGTATTTCAAATGCTGGTATTTTAACACTTTCCATGCACTAATTCAACCACTAGTCTTTGTCAAACTTTTAGGTAGTCATTTTTTTGCATTATTTTTCACACACATTGTACTTTAGGCATATATTCTCAGTCCCTGTTATGTGTTACTGCCAAAAAAAACCTCAATATGTATTCAACAACATCTCCTGAGTACAGTGATACCCCCCATGTATAGGTGTGTCGGGTTCTCTGGGGGCTAAAAGGCCTTAATTTTAGGGGGCGCATTCCAGTTTTTCAACTTGGAATTTTCACATCTGTCATCATGCACCCATGTCCTATTTGGGACATTTCTGAAGCCGGCCAATGTAAATTACCCCCATCAAACCATATATTTTTGAAAAGTAGACACCCTAGGGTATTTCAAATGCTGGTATTTTAACACTTTCCATGCACTAATTCAACCACTAGTCTTTGTCAAACTTTTAGGTAGTCATTTTTTTGCATTATTTTTCACACACATTGTACTTTAGGCATATATTTTCAGTCCCTGTTATGTGTTACTGCCAAAAAAAACCTCAATATGTATTCAACAACATCTCCTGAGTACAGTGATACCCCCCATGTATAGGTGTGTCGGGTTCTCTGGGGGCTAAAAGGCCTTAATTTTAGGGGGCGCATTCCAGTTTTTCAACTTGGAATTTTCACATCTGTCATCATGCACCCATGTCCTATTTGGGACATTTCTGAAGCCGGCCAATGTAAATTACCCCCATCAAACCATATATTTTTGAAAAGTAGACACCCTAGGGTATTTCAAATGCTGGTATTTTAACACTTTCCATGCACTAATTCAACCACTAGTCTTTGTCAAACTTTTAGGTAGTCATTTTTTTGCATTATTTTTCACACACATTGTACTTTAGGCATATATTCTCAGTCCCTGTTATGTGTTACTGCCAAAAAAAACCTCAATATGTATTCAACAACATCTCCTGAGTACAGTGATACCCCCCATGTATAGGTGTGTCGGGTTCTCTGGGGGCTAAAAGGCCTTAATTTTAGGGGGCGCATTCCAGTTTTTCAACTTGGAATTTTCACATCTGTCATCATGCACCCATGTCCTATTTGGGACATTTCTGAAGCCGGCCAATGTAAATTACCCCCATCAAACCATATATTTTTGAAAAGTAGACACCCTAGGGTATTTCAAATGCTGGTATTTTAACACTTTCCATGCACTAATTCAACCACTAGTCTTTGTCAAACTTTTAGGTAGTCATTTTTTTGCATTATTTTTCACACACATTGTACTTTAGGCATATATTCTCAGTCCCTGTTATGTGTTACTGCCAAAAAAAACCTCAATATGTATTCAACAACATCTCCTGAGTACAGTGATACCCCCCATGTATAGGTGTGTCGGGTTCTCTGGGGGCTAAAAGGCCTTAATTTTAGGGGGCGCATTCCAGTTTTTCAACTTGGAATTTTCACATCTGTCATCATGCACCCATGTCCTATTTGGGACATTTCTGAAGCCGGCCAATGTAAATTACCCCCATCAAACCATATATTTTTGAAAAGTAGACACCCTAGGGTATTTCAAATGCTGGTATTTTAACACTTTCCATGCACTAATTCAACCACTAGTCTTTGTCAAACTTTTAGGTAGTCATTTTTTTGCATTATTTTTCACACACATTGTACTTTAGGCATATATTCTCAGTCCCTGTTATGTGTTACTGCCAAAAAAAACCTCAATATGTATTCAACAACATCTCCTGAGTACAGTGATACCCCCCATGTATAGGTGTGTCGGGTTCTCTGGGGGCTAAAAGGCCTTAATTTTAGGGGGCGCATTCCAGTTTTTCAACTTGGAATTTTCACATCTGTCATCATGCACCCATGTCCTATTTGGGACATTTCTGAAGCCGGCCAATGTAAATTACCCCCATCAAACCATATATTTTTGAAAAGTAGACACCCTAGGGTATTTCAAATGCTGGTATTTTAACACTTTCCATGCACTAATTCAACCACTAGTCTTTGTCAAACTTTTAGGTAGTCATTTTTTTGCATTATTTTACACACACATTGTACTTTAGGCATATATTCTCAGTCCTGTTATGTGTTACTGCCAAAAAAAACCTCAATATGTATTCAACAACATCTCCTGAGTACAGTGATACCCCCCATGTATAGGTGTGTCGGGTTCTCTGGGGACTAAAAGGCCTTAATTTTAGGGGGCGCATTCCAGTTTTTCAACTTGGAATTTTCACATCTGTCATCATGCACCCATGTCCTATTTGGGACATTTCTGAAGCCGGCCAATGTAAATTACCCCCATCAAACCATATATTTTTGAAAAGTAGACACCCTAGGGTATTTCAAATGCTGGTATTTTAACACTTTCCATGCACTAATTCAACCACTAGTCTTTGTCAAACTTTTAGGTAGTCATTTTTTTGCATTATTTTTCACACACATTGTACTTTAGGCATATATTCTCAGTCCCTGTTATGTGTTACTGCCAAAAAAAACCTCAATATGTATTCAACAACATCTCCTGAGTACAGTGATACCACCCATGTATAGGTGTGTTGGGTTCTCTGGGGGCTAAAAGGCCTTATTTTTAGGGGGCGCATTCCAGTTTTTCAACTTGGAATTTTCACATCCCATGCACCCATGTCCTATGTAGGACATTTCTGAAGCCGGCCAATGTAATTTACCCCCATCAAACCATATATTTTTGAAAAGTAGACACCCTAGGGTATTTCAAATGCTGGTATTTTAACACTTTCCATGCACTAATTCTTTGTCAAACTATTAGGCAGTCATTTTTTGTGTGTTATTTTTCACACACATTGTACTTTAGACATGAATTATCAGCTCCTGTTATGTGTTACTGCCAAAGAAGACCCCAATATGTGTTCACCAACATCTCCTGAGTACAGTGATACCACCTATGCATAAGTTTCTTGGCTTGTTCGGGGGGTGTAATGCCAAATGTCCAACATGCGTTTGTGATTTTTTTTTCACATTTAACATATTTTCTTTGCCTATTGTCTTTTTGGGGGTATTTTAACATACCCCAATTTATTTGTTTCCATGAATGTGCATATTTTTGAAATGTTGACACCCCAAGGTATTGTATATGGTGTGCTTTGATGCATTTGAAGTAACTGTTTTAGCTAAAAAAATTGGAGAAAGTGTATGGTGGCATTTTTTCAATTTTCATTTTTACACACACATTGCTTTTTGACTATGATTTAGGAGAGACTGTTGTAAGTTAGTGCAAAAAAATACTTCAGGTTGTTTTCTGCTAGGCACCCTGAGTACACCTATGCCCCCCATGCATAGGTTTGCCAGGATTTTGGGAAGGTTATGTTACAATTTTATGACTTGTGATTTTAGTTATTAAGTGAGAGTATTTCTTCTGATAGGCCTATCTTTAGTTTGGGGCCTATTGTAAACCCCACTTTTATTTATTGCCATGAATGTGCATATTTTTGAAATGTTGACACCCCAAGGTATTGTATATGGTGTGCTTTGATGCATTTGAAGTAACTGTTTTAGCTAAAAAAAATTGGAGAAAGTGTATGGTGGCATTTTTTCAATTTTCATTTTTACACACACATTGCTTTTTGACTATGATTTAGGAGAGACTGTTGTAAGTTAGTGCAAAAAAAATACTACAGGTTGTTTTCTGCTAGGCACCCTGAGTACACCTATGTCCCCATGCATAGGTTTGACAGGGGTTTTTGTAAAAAAAAAAAAAAGAACAGCCCCATTTTAGAAAAAAAAATATATTAGTGAAATGTAAAAATCTGGCACATTAAAAGTAAAAAAATAACAAAAAATTTAACAGTAAACATAACAAAAAAAAAATAACAGCAAATTTATTTATTTTTTAAAAATTGACCATTGTATGGTACCGCTTGAAGCAGTCCCCAATGCAGAGTCCAGGCTGTCCAGGGCAATCAGGACAGTGATATACAGTGTCCCTTCTCTGCCCCCTCTTGGTACAGACTCTGCATTTTTTTTGTGGTCTCTGCTTTGCGGCAGTAGGGGGGATTTTAAAAATAAAATGAGTAGCCCCAACTCTGCTCTCTCCCATCACCGCCCGGGGAGCAGGTGCATCATGGTACAAAATCCCCGAAATGATCTGGAGCTGAAATTGTAAAAAAGTCAGTTTCATTCCGGGGTTTGCTTTTTTGAACAACAAAAAAGCGTTGTGGGTTGCAATCTGCATTAGGTAAATTGCAACCTTTTTGTACCAGGCCCTTGTCTTCCGCATAATTAGGTAGGGCTGCAGCAGCTGATCTGCCAGATCAACCCCACCCATATGCCGGTTATAAGATTTGATGCACACTGGCTTCCTTATGATCTCAGCTCTGCCACGTACAGAGACCGCCACCGTCCTCTCTGTGTGGATGGTGGTAAGAAGGTATACATCCTTCTTGTCTCTGTACTTCAGTGCCAACAGCTCCTCTTGGCGCAGAGCAGAGGTCTCCCCCCTTCGTAGCCGGGTGCGTACAAGTTGTCCTGGGAAACCTTTGCGGTTCTTTTTAATAGTACCGCAAGCTAATGTATCAAAGCAATACAGTAGCTTGAACAAAAGGACACTTGTATAAAAATTGTCTAAGTACAAGTGATACCCTTTGTTCATTAGGGGTAATATCAGGTCCCAGACAATCTTGCCAGTGGTTCCCATATGATCTGGGCAACCTGGAGGGTCAAGGTGGCTATCCTTTCCCTCATACACCCGGAAGGCCTGAGTATACCCAGTCTCGCTCTCACAGAGCTTATACACCTTTACCCCATACCTGGAGCGCTTGGAAGGAATATACTGCTTGAATCCCAGCCTTCCCTTATACTTCATCAGGGATTCATCAACGCATATATTCCTTCCAGGTGTATAAGCCTCTGCAAACCTGGCAGAAAAGTGGGTAATCAGGGGGCGGATTTTATACAGCCTGTCAAATTGGGGATGCTCCCTAGGGGGGCACAGGCTGTTGTCGCTGAAGTGCATGAAATGAAGAATCATTTCATATCTCTGCCTCGACATACTCTGGGAGAAAATGGGGGTAGAGCAGATGGGGCTACTGCTCCAGTAGGAGCGAACGGAGGGTTTCTTTATGATGCCCATCAGCATAGTCAATGCCCAGAATTTTTTAAATTCTGGCACATTGATGGGGGCCCATTGCTGCTTTGCCAAATATGTTTCAGGCTTTGCAGCACGGTACTGATGGGCATATAAATTAGTTTGGGCGACAATGTTCCCCAATACATCATCACCCAGAAACACCTCCAGAAACTGTTGGGGGCTAAAACCTGCCACATCTATATTTATGCCAGCATTTGCTGTGAAGGGTGGGATATCTGGCCTCTGGAGATGAGGCGTTACCCACTCTTCAGCGGCAATGGCAGCAACACGCCTCCTTCTAGCAGGGGGGCTGGCAGGGGGGCTGGCAGGGGGGCTAGCAGCCACAGATACATCACTATCAGTTGAGACTGCATCTAATGATGTATCTGAGCATATGGCAGGGTCAAAATTGGGGTCTGAGTCAGACATAGAGGCATCTGACTCTGACGCAAGGATGGCATACGCCTCCTCAACACTATATCTTTTCTGTGACATTTTTGTATCTGTCACAGAAAACCAAAATTAATTAATTAACTAAATGGCCTTTGGTTTTTTTTTAAAAAAAAGTACAGCTATGCTAATGCCAGTGATTTATAGCGATCACTGGCAAGCTAGGGGTTAAATACTCTTTAAATTAAATTAACTAAATGGCCTTTGGATTTTTTTTAAAAAAAGTACAGCTATGCTAATGCCAGTGATTTATAGCGATCACTGGCAAGCTAGGGTTTAAATACTCTTTAAATTAAATTAACTAAATGGCCTTTGGGTTTTTTTTAAAAAAAGTACAGCTATGCTAATGCCAGTGATTTATAGCGATCACTGGCAAGCTAGGGGTTAAATACTCTTTAAATCAAATTAAATTAGCTAAATGGCTCTGAAAGGAGCGTTTAGGTTTTTAAAAAATTACAACAACAAAAATTAACCCCTAAAAAAATGCACAGACAGCAAAAATGTAGAGCTATGCTAATGCCAGTGATTTATAGCGATCACTGGCAAGCTAGGGGTTAAATACTCTTTAAATTAAATTAAATTAGCTAAATGGCTCTGAAAGGAGCCTTTGGTTTTTTTAAAAATTACAACAACACAAATTAACCCCTAAAAAAATTCACAGACAGCAAAAAAGTACAGCTATGCTAATGCCAGTGATGTATAGCGATCACTGGCAAGCTAGGGGTTAAATACTATTTAAATTAAATTAAATTAGCTAAATGGCTCTGAAAGGAGCGTTTAGGTTTTTAAAAAATTACAACAACAAAAATTAACCCCTAAAAAATGCACAGACAGCAAAAAAGTACAGCTATGCTAATGCCAGTGATGTATAGCGATCACTGGCAAGCTAGGGGTTAAATAGTCTTTAAATTAAATTAAATTAGCTAAATGGCTCTGAAAGGAGCCTTTGAGTTTTTAAAAAAAAATACAACAACAAAAATTAACCCCTAAAAAAATGCACAGACAGCAAAAAAAAGTGCAGCTGTGCTACTGCCAGTGATTTATAGTGATCACTGGCAAGCTAGGGGTTAATGGCTCTGAAAAGAGCCTTTGGATTTTAAATTTTTTAACAAATAAAAGAAATAAATCTCTCTCTGCTAAAATACAGGTCTCTCTCTTTCTCCAACAAAATGGCAAGTGAGGAGAGGGAGGGAGATCCACACTGATCAGAGTCAATATTTACAAATATTGACATGATCAGACAAATGGGGTATTTTATTATTATTATTTTTTTTTTCTAAGAAGGCTCAGATTGGGTGACCCTAGCTTGCCCCTATGGTGAGACAGGCTAGGGACACCCCCAGATGCCCCATGATGCACCGGGCATCGCCATTTTGGAAGCCTCATGGGGGAGGGGGGGGGCGCTATATGTGGGGCTTTTTAATTTTATATATTATTTTTTTTTTTACATTTTTTATTTTATTTATATACTAACTAAGTGCCTCGACCCACCGAGGCACTTAGCACACTAGCAGAGCATCGGAAGCGTGTCCCGATCGCTTCCGATGCTCTGCTGCACTGCCGGGCTCCACGTGGAGCAAAACCGGAAGTGATCACTCAAGGGGGAGTGATCGCTCCGGTCCCGGCACTCCGTAACAGCACTGCAGGGATGCCCAGACATCGAGGCATCCCTGCAGTACTGTAATAGTGCCTGGAAGCGATCTTGATCGCTTCCAGCACTCACTTTAGCCGAGGACGTGCAGGGTACGTCGTCAGGCGTTAACTGCCTTTTTTTTTCAGACGTACCCTGCACGTCCTCGGTCACTAAGGGGTTAATGATTGTATGGCTGAGCCCAATGACATGTAACAGAGACAATTTCCATCTGATCAGAAATTACAACTTACTGATAGTCTTCAAGCTTGAGGAACATCTAGATTTTTAGATGCAGAAAATGAGTAAATTAACACCACAGAACTTACAGAAGTGCTGACTGTAGCAGTTCTATGGCTACAACTTAAAGGGACAATGAACCCAATTTTTTTTTCTTTCATGATTCAGACAGAGCATGCAATTTTAAGCAACTTTCTAATTTACTTCTATTATCAATTTTTCTTCACTCTCTTGCTATCTTTAATTTAAAAGCAGGAATGTAAATCTTAGCAGAAGCCCATTTTAGGTTCAGCACCATGGATAGAGTTTGCTTTTTGGAGGCTTACATTTACCCACCAATAGGTAAGCATAACCTAGGGTCTCAACCAAAAATGGGCTGGCTTCTATGCATCACATTCCTGCTTGTTAAATAAAGGTAGCAAGAGAACAAAGAAAAATTGATAATAGGAGCAAATTAGAAAGTTGCTTAAAATGTCATGCTCTATCTGAATCAAGAAAGAAAAAAAATTGGGTTTAGTGTCCCTTTAACCATCTGTCACCCTCCATCCTTGGGTTTTTTAAAAGGGCCACATGCAGCCTTCTGCACTACTTTATGTGACCCCTAGGAAATGGCTAAACTAAGAATGTGTGTCATAGTTTTTTTGGTCCTAAGAAAAAGTAGAACTAAAAATTAGTGTTTTGGTGGATGGATAAACAAGGTGAAAACTAAAAAAAACAACTCTGAAGCAGACAGATAGTATCCTGTTTTTTATAACTTATCTGATTTGTGTGTTTACTAGTCATAAACTTATATGCAACCCTTATTCATCTGCAGCCTCCATGTGTTAGGAAGTTGACTCTCACAGCTTTAAAATATCTTTGAAATGATGAGACTGGCAATACACTACCAGCCTTAGCTAAACAGGGCCAGTTATTGAAGGATGCACTTATATGTTTTTAGATCCATACCAGCAGGTTATTGTTGCTATGTCTTTAACCCTTTTCCCTTTTGCAGAGGGGCACAGTTCTCTTCAAGCAACGTTCTATTTACATCAAGCAATGTTCTATTTACACCAAGCAACGTTCTATTTACATCAAGCAACGTTCTATTTACATCAAGCAATGTTCTATTTACATCAAGCAACATTCTATTTACATCAAGCAATGTTCTATTTACATCAAGCAATGTTCTATTTACATCAAGCAACGTTCTATTTACATCAAGCAATGTTCTATTTACATCAAGCAATGTTCTATTTACATCAAGCAACGTTCTATTTACATCAAGCAACGTTCTATTTACATCAAGCAATGTTCTATTTACATCAAGCAACGTTCTATTTACATCAAGCAACATTCTATTTACATCAAGCAACGTTCTATTTACATCAAGCAATGTTCTATTTACATCAAGCAATGTTCTATTTACATCAAGCAATGTTCTATTTACATCAAGCAACGTTCTATTTACATCAAGCAACGATCTATTTACATCAAGCAATGTTCTATTTACATCAAGCAACGTTCTATTTACATCAAGCAACGTTCTATTTACATCAAGCAATGTTCTATTTACATCAAGCAACGTTCTATTTACATCAAGCAACATTCTATTTACATCAAGCAATGTTCTATTTACATCAAGCAACGTTCTATTTACATCAAGCAATGTTCTATTTACATCAAGCAACGTTCTATTTACATCAAGCAATGTTCTATTTACATCAAGCAACGTTCTATTTACATCAAGCAATGTTCTATTTACATCAAGCAACGTTCTATTTACATCAAGCAATGTTCTATTTACATCAAGCAACGTTCTATTTACATCAAGCAACGTTCTATTTACATCAAGCAACGTTCTATTTACATCAAGCAACGTTCTATTTACATCAAGCAATGTTCTATTTACATCAAGCAACGTTCTATTTACATCAAGCAACGTTCTATTTACATCAAGCAATGTTCTATTTACATCAAGCAATGTTCTATTTACATCAAGCAACGTTCTATTTACATCAAGCAACGTTCTATTTACATCAAGCAATGTTCTATTTACATCAAGCAATGTTCTATTTACATCAAGCAACGTTCTATTTACATCAAGCAACGTTCTATTTACATCAAGCAATGTTCTATTTACATCAAGCAATGTTCTATTTACATCAAGCAACGTTCTATTTACATCAAGCAACGTTCTATTTACATCAAGCAACGTTCTATTTACATCAAGCAACGTTCTATTTACATCAAGCAATGTTCTATTTACATCAAGCAACGTTCTATTTACATCAAGCAACGTTCTATTTACATCAAGCAACGTTCTATTTACATCAAGCAATGTTCTATTTACATCAAGCAACGTTCTATTTACATCAAGCAACGTTCTATTTACATCAAGCAATGTTCTATTTACTTCAAGCAACGTTCTATTTACATCAAGCAATGTTCTATTTACATCAAGCAATGTTCTATTTACATCAAGCAACATTCTATTTACATCAAGCAACGTTCTATTTACATCAAGCAATGTTCTATTTACTTCAAGCAACGTTCTATTTACATCAAGCAACGTTCTATTTACATCAAGCAACGTTCTATTTACATCAAGCAACGTTCTATTTACATCAAGCAATGTTCTATTTACATCAAGCAACGTTCTATTTACATCAAGCAACGATCTATTTACATCAAGCAACGTTCTATTTACATCAAGCAATGTTCTATTTACATCAAGCAATGTTCTATTTACATCAAGCAACGTTCTATTTACATCAAGCAATGTTCTATTTACATGGGTGTCTGGGAGGAGACAAGAGCCGGAAAAAAAAATGGAATTTTGCTCCTTATTTGTAAACATAAGCACCCACTTGAGTTACCTCTCAAAGCCAATGGGCACCATTTTAAAGTGATGTGCAGCACTTGTGTACTAAAATAAACTCGCTTCTCTGCTGCATTTGTTGCACTTGATATAACTTTTCGAATGCTGATCTTTTTAGTATAGTCTAAATTCATAGCTGACTTTTCAAATGTGAATTTCACTGTTGCACGAAATTGCATTTCAGAATGAAATGATGAGATTCCAAAAGTGCCAATGTCACCTGTAATATTCTGATCCGACACCTAATGGTCATCTGACTGGGGGCAATTTATAAATGCTCAGAACAGACCAGTCAATGTACTTCTGATCTCTTAGTGATATAGGTCATTCTCTAGTGAGACAAATCTCTCCAGATCCTGTGTTATCATCCAGAGGTAACGCATTGGTATGTGGAAACGTTTTACATTCTGTAGTTATTCGGCTCCGTAAGAATTATAGGACAACATCAGGACTAGTTTGGTCTCTTATTCTCTCTCTCGGAAGAAGCCTCCCTATACTTACTTAAAGGGATATGAAACCCTACGTTTTTCTTTCATGATTCAGATAGAGCATGCAATTCTAAACAACTTTCTAATTTCTTTTGTTGAAAAGCAGTGACAAAAACTCAGAAGCGTGCACGTGTCTAGAGCACTTTATGCCAATTTTGCAAGAATGTTATCCATTTGCAAGAGCACTAGATGGCAGCAGATGGAAGTATCTGTTCAACAAACAATACCATGAGAACAAAGACAATTTGATAATAGAAGTAAAATGGAAACTTTTCTAAAACTATATGCTCTGTGTGAATCACAAAACCAAATTTGGGGTTTCATCTCTCTTTAATCTAAGAGGCCCATTTATCAAGGTCCATATGGAGCTTGTGGACCCGTGTTTCTGGCAAGTCTTCAGACTCGCCAGAAACAGCAGTTATGAAGCAGTGGTCTAAAGACCGCTGCCCCATAACCCTGTCCACCTGCTCTGAGCACGATCGGGTTGATTGACACCTCCCTGGTGCAATGCTGAATAAGGAGAGCGTATTGCTCTCCGCATTCAGCGAGGTCTTGCGGACCTGATCCTCACTGTCGGGTCAGGTCCGCAAGACCTTTGATACATAGCCCTCCATGTCTTTAACCCGCTTCAATACCTGTGTCTGTAGCTTTCAAAGTCAGTCATAACCCCTTCCAATCAGTCCACCTACCCTCCAGTAAACCCACCCATGTTCCCAGCTAATAGACCACTGTTGGCTGTAATTATTTGATCAGACATTCTTTGTGCCTATCTCTAGCAGGGGATAATCCCTATAATTGTAATATATGGCTTTGGGATGCTCTGGGAAAAGTAAACACTTTTCCAGCTTAGTAGTATTTTTTTTAGTCACCTTCACCTTGCTTCCTAACCCATTCTTATGCAGTGCACCTGCCAAGCTTACCAGTCTCATCCACTACTCTATCAAAAGTACTGGCATTTGCCAGCATGAACAAACTATATATACTACTATCTGTAAGTGGTTCCAGTTACAAACTTCCATCTTAATGATATTTTGCATTTTTTTGTTGTTGTTGAGGCAAAGACCCTTTAAAGAGGCATACAGATAAATAAAATATGACCAGTTTTAAATTCCTAGAACTAATAGACCCCTCCTAGGTTTATCTATCTACTTTAGGAGCCAAATGAAGCAGGTCCTATTGCAGCTGCTGATTGGCTGATACGCCCATATCCTTTTATGAAGGACATGACTAAGGACATGTCTTGCGCCCCTTAAAGGGACACTGAACCCAATTTTTTTCTTTTGTGATTCAGATAGAGCATAAAATTTTAAGCAACTTTCTAATGTACTCCTTTTATTATATTTTCTTCGTTCTTTTGCTATCTTTATTTGAAAAAGAATGCAGCTAAGCTTTTTTTTGGTTCAGTCCTCTGGACAGCACTTTTTTATTGGTCGATGAATTTATCCACCAATCAGCAAGAACAACCCAGGTTGTTCATCAAAAATGGGCCGGCATCTAAACTTACATTCTTGCATTTCAAATAAAGATACCAAGAGAATTAATACAATTTGATAATAGGAATAAATTAGAAAGTTGCTTAAAATTTAATGCTCTATCTGAATCATGAAAGAAAAAAAATTGGGTTCAGTGTCCCTTTAAGTTTTTTTTTCTTTTTCACATATATAGACAAAGCTGAGCATACTGACCAGGACTGTAGTAAAAAATTAAACTGCTACAACAATATACAGTATTATTATCTAGCATACTATTTCATAAAATAATAGAGAACACACATGATTATATTAATAATCAAATAAGTAAAACTTCATGCATAAAAATAGAGAGAATTTGCCAAACCCCTGATCTCTTACAAATAGATCAATATTTAGCTCCTACCACTTTGGTTTTACAATTAGGCAGCATCAGAATCTGTTTACGATTGACATTGTATTTTGGATCTATAAAAATGCATGATATATGAAATGCAAGTAGATATAAATAAAAATAAAAGGGATACATAGATTAATAGTTTAACTCACATTAATATGTTCCTTTCCTCCTTGCTTGGCCCTTATCCGAGGGTTCCTAATAATGTCCAGGTTAGTGCCCCATACTGATATCGGAGTGTTCCCACTGGATAAAAATAAACACGAAACAGGCACACAAAACCCAGTGAAAAAACTACAATAAAAATAAAATGCTACATACGATACAGAATGAATTGAAGAGTATACAGCATAAAGACATTCTATCTCATTTTAGCTACAAAATTCTCCAGTCCATCTCTCTAATCCTTCACTAAACCCTTATATCCGATTGTCCAAGATTCCAGTTGAGTTATTATTAGTTTTCTAATAGAAGGATCACATTTTAAGCTATGTAATTTTCTCTGTGGGACATATAATGTATAGCAAGCGAGCAGCTGTACAGGATACCTTCACTCAGTCAACACTGTGAGTTCAATCAGTAAGTTTCTTTCTACTAGTATGTGATATATGCAAGACGGTTATAGCCATGGGTGTAAAACCTTTACACGTAGAGGGTCATTATGGACATTTCCTGTGTATTTAGATTTGAGTAATAGTAGAATATTATTTTTACTTAACCTTTTCTTTAACCTACTGCATATTATTTTGAGTTGTTCTTTTAGAATGTGAAATGTATTTTTTTTTTTACATGTAAATAAACGTTTGTGTTCACATTGTGATTAAGGAGACAATAGATTTAAAAAAAATAATATGGATTTGTTTTCCTGCTTTTCATATATGTAATTTGCTTTGTATTTTCAGATAATCTGATTTGGGAAAATATAGTTATTTTCCTAAAAACTGAATACAGTTTATAAAACCCATTCTGTACAATGTGATTTAAATACATTTGGTTTTTTTTTTATTTGACAGAACCACATTTTAGTAATGTAGAATGTAAAATTGTAAAAAAAAAAAAAAAAAGAATGATTGTGCATCAGGATAATTACACAAAAAAATATTCACACAAACTGATTATTAATGGTATAGTGTAATCTGGAGATCAGATTACAAATAACGTGTCAACCTGTCTCACGTTGTGACGTGGCTGTTCTTGCACCTATCTTTTTCTCAGAACAATTTTGAAATGAAAGATTTCTGTGATGGCGATATGAGGTACAAGGGTGGTATAAAAAGCCTACGACTTGCTATAAAAAGTAAATTGAACATTTAAATGGAAATTGCATGAAATAAATGCTTAAGAACTGATTATACAGGCAGAACCCACCTATGGCCTATATAACACCTGGATGAGTTTGCCAGCAATAATTACTGTACATTTTATCTACAGCACTGCCATAAAACATTCCATAACCTCTGAATAAAATTAATAAGTAAATTCATAGGATATTGCTTCCATACAAGACACTAATTGCAAGGATTTGTAGAGTTGTCAGCTTTTTTTGAATTTAATGATGCTGACATATTTGTCCTCTTAGATCTTTTGGTTGCCATAAAAAAATGAAATACTTATTTTCCTTTATTTATTTTTTGTTGGGGAGAGAAAGCTGACAGGTACAAAGGCAGATGCTGAAAACAAGCAGCGTGAGATGTCACATAGTCTCTGAAATAAAAACGAGATCCTCGTATTTACAGAGCAGAGAGCGGCGCAAAGTAAGCCTGTGTTTTAAGGTTACCAAGAAACATATTATGCTGACAGCAAAGGTACTAGTGAGCCCAATAAGTCTGCATATTAGACAAAGGAAACAAGCAAAAGAGAAAGCGCAGACCTCCTCCGATTAAAAGTTCAACTCTTTATTATACAAAAGGTTAAAATTCCAGCAGCAGGAAAAAGAACGACAAGGTGAAGGGTCTGACTAGTTTCGGCTTGTGGCCTTAATCGTAAACATGACACACCATAACATGGGATTGATTTAAAAAGGATATAACACTCTCTAATTGGTCAATTGAAAATGAGGGCTGGGAATCATGTTTAAATAATGAGCTATTGGAATGGTATCGGAGTCTGACTAATGGCAATAAACAATCAGAAAGCTGAATTACATCATATATAATATCTCATATATATCCTACCTATGGCGATATCATATACTGTAATGTGGCATTTAAGGGTGCCCATACTACAGGGGGTCTTATAGCAGAATATTAATACTAAAACAGGTTATGCTTAACATTTCAAAGGTTGAATAAAGTACTTAGTTTCTTTAAATAAAAAACAACAAAAAACAGTTTTGAATAATTAGCATATTGAAAATCTCCCAGTGTTTTAGCTCCTGATAAACATGGTATCACCTGTCCTATTAGCACATGGATTGCATAGACATATACATCTCAGATATGTTAACCATGATTAGCAAGGAACCATATTTATGACATATACACGTGGGTCATATAGCCTGATACATCATTTCAATTACTGAATCATGTTCCTTGTACATAAAGGTACAAAGCTGTACATTAACATGCCCATATTTGTTATCGCTAACAAACGGTGAATATTGTCACAATATTACCTAAGGATATTGGTATTGCATAACACAAAGCTGATGACATTATAACCTCCTATATAAGTAAGTACATTCTAGTAGCTCATTGTCTAGTGATATAATTAATAAGTCATCAATATCCTTAAAATCCTAGTAGGTATACATTTCATAGATACCTAGGGATAGTGTATACATAGGTGGTGTATAAAGTGAATCATATCAAGGTGTTTAAACAAGGGTACACTCAGAAAGCAGCACCAGCAAGTTAACTATCATTCCATGTTAAGCATCATTGACAAGTGATAGTAGTGCCACATTCCTAGGTTGCTCTAGGGGATATCGACCGCAAACGGCATGGATAGAACGTGTAAATGGTATCAAGATACTGGGAGAGACAGGGGGCATCAGAACACAGAGGTTAAGGATGCAATACATTGAACTATTCTTGGATCAATTTAGGAGTAAATTACCAATGGTTGATCAGGTCAGATTCGGAGTTATAACCCTCCGATATCTGTGTCCTGAGCTTGAATATCCAGAATGTCTCTTGTTTAGCTAGAAGTTTGTCCTTATCACCACCCCTAAGGGGTTTTCTAATGGCTTCAATGGCTCTCCATTTAAATGAGGTAACATCACCCTGATGTATTTCTATGAAGAGTTTGGACAATGCTGAACATGTCACTTAATTCTTGATGTAACCTAGATGCTCTCGTATTCTAGTGCGTACATCTCTGCTTGTTCTGCCAATATATTGGTGATGATGTTGTGTGCACTCGATAAGGTATATTACATAAGACATTGAACATTTAATGGGTCCATTGGTCTTAAAGATTTGGTTAGTAGTGCAGGAATAGAATTCCTTACCTTCAACCATATAGTCACAAGCTTTGCATCTCCCATCCCCACATTTGTAGGTTCCTTGAACACTTAACCAAGAATTTGGTGGTTTAGTGGGTGGTAATTGTGTTGGAGATAAAATGTTGCCAAGGGTCACATTTTTGGAATATACACACTTAAAACCTTTTGTGGCAACTTCTTCTAATGCTTTATCCCCATACAAAATTGGGAAATATTTTTTTAGGATAGCACAAACTTCATAATATTCTGATGAATATTTTGTGATGAACATAGTTCTATCATCCATATTATCCTTGGGTCTGTGTTTCCTGTCTCTTAACACCAGCAACTTCCTTAGCCACGTTCTTTACCATCTCCGGTCAGTATCCCCTCTCAATTAGTCTATTGGCCATGCACTTGCTTTCTTCTATGAAGTCACTTTCAGAGCTACATATCCATCTGGTACGTAACAGCTGCCCCCTTGTTATTCCCTTAAACACATGTTTGGGGTGTGAGCTTTTATTATGTAACAGTGAGTTCCCTGATAACGGCTTCCTATACAACTTAGAGGTTATCACACCAGTTGCTAGATTGCCTACTAGTGTTACATCCAAGAAATTAATGGATAATTAACCCCATTATCACTAGTGTTGAGGTATTGTACAAAATCATTAGCACTCCCTTCATTCAATGACCATACTATTAGCAGGTCATCTATAAAGCGTTTGTACAGGGAGATAAGTCTTCTGAAGGGGTTACTATCTGCATAGACAAAGGTCCTCTCCAGCCATCCCATGAAGATGTTAGCATAAGAGGGGGCGAACTTCGCCCCCATGGCTGTTCCCCATTTCTGCAGATAGTAAACCCCCTTAAACAAGAAATAATTGTGTAATAAAAGAATTTAATGGCATTAATTCCCATCTCCTGTGGGATACTCGAATAAAGGGCTACCACGTCAATGGTGAGCCAGCTAGAGTCAAGGGACCAGATTGTATCCTCTATTAATTGTAATAGGTGGGTGGTGTCCTTGATGTGGCTATGTAGTGTCTCAACAATGGGTTGTAGGATGGCATCAAGCCACTCTGACAAAGGCTCGAGAAGGGAGCCTATGCCAAACACAATAGGCCTACCCTTTAAGTTGGTTAGTCCCTTATGAACTTTGGGTAGATGGTGAAAAATGGGGGTGATGGGGTTACTCACATATAGGTATTTCATAGTCTCTCTGTCCATAAACCCCCAATTAAAAATATTATTTAAAAATGTCCTTTTTTTTTTTTTTTAAAGATAAAACTGAATATAAAACCAGGTTGGTAAAACAGTCCATGAATGTCCTGCATATTGCAGGACTGCCCTGTTCTTGAAGTTCTGCCCCACTGTCTCTCTAAGCACACTCTTCTCTCTATAAACTTTCCTAGAATGTCCTAACCCTACCGACACCAACCACCATCGCTGACCTTCACACATCATGGCTGGATGTACCTATGTCATGACCTGATTCTTCTCTGGCTCCATTAATGGTGACTTAGCTTACAAGTCTGTTGATTAAGACCCCAGTCTCCTGATACAATATGTGAAATATGTTAAAATTAGAGGGAAGATTTAATAATTTGTTTCCATGGCATTTAAAAATGGTAGTGCACCTCCTAATTTTAGATATTGTACAATTCATTTGAATTAATTGCTAGGTTCTCTAGACCAGTTTGCAGATACATCTTTCTTATTGCATGAATAAAGGATGCATTGTTATTTTAACCTTTCAGTATAATTGATAATTTCATGAAGTTGGAACTGCATGAAAGTGAAAAAATAATCTACTCCTAATGAGTATTTTAGTTATTTTACATTTCATAATCACATCACACAGAAAAGTATACAGTAAATAAATCATAGATACAGGTTACATTTGTTGACCAGTAAACTGTCTGTGCAAATGATCTTCACTGCATATGTATTTGCTCTTAAGCTAAAAGCAAAAATAACAGTCAGCAGATGATAGACAGACAGATGATATAGACAGACAGATAGATGATAGACAGACAGGTAGATGATAGACAGTCAGCAGATGATAGACAGACAGATAGATGGATCGGATGTATGGATAAATGGATAGATTCTGGACACTGATGAATATATGTATGTACACACATATTTATAGTAATTAATTAATGTAAAATCCAATTCATTTAATGTAATGTAAGTTCCATTGTTTCTCACGGACCTCAAGTGGAGAGTTATTTAGGGTAACTGCAGTCCTGTTATGCATAGTGTAAGAGACTACTAGAGATTTCGAAATCCACAATATAATCTACTAGAGAGGTTTGCAAGTGTGATGGAGTGTTTGTCATATCCATGTTGATCTACGTGTCTGCCATTGATGTACAGTGACAAGTGTAGACCTCTTCTGTACCTGACAATGCTCCATTCTGGTTCAATCTTGATAATTTTTGGATCCTCAACATATTCAAACTGCAACTCTTGAGCTATTTTGGCTCTGTCGATCTGCACTGTCACTTTCACCTTCTCCAGACCTTCCAGGGATGCTGTGGTGTTACAAAATATCTCACTGGCTGTTCTCCTGAGAGAGAAAAGCTGAATTAGGACAAAGAACACAATTGCAAAGACTAAAAAAAGCCAATTAATTTTAAAGCACCATAAACAATTATTCTAAGTTATGAACATGCTTCTTGAATTGATAGAAATAAAAAAAGTTTTATAAAATATTGATAACTTAAATATCAATGTAAACAGAGATCTGCTGCCAGCCTCACCCCTACCATGAATCTAGGCCAGATGTGGTCTTCATTTACTGTATAACTATCAAATTCATATATTTACAACCATATACAATATTTGGACAAAATGTATGTAAGGTTTATTCTGTTTAAAGTATACTAAACAAAAGGTGTGCCAACCATATGTGCCCAAAATAGCAATTTAATCTTCTAAAAAAAATCTTTTTTTTGTAATATAAAGCCCAAGGCAACAGTCCAAGAGGAGCTCTGTATATTTCATGCCAAAAAATAAACAGAAGTTTGCATGCCGCCTTTGGCAAATTAGCCATGGTTTTCCACCCCTGGTATATAACACACCATGCAATAAATATAAAAATTAAGGAGAATGCTAGTTCTAACATTAATGTAAAATAAGACTTTTTCTTAACCTAGATCCTGTCTGGGATGATGTAAAGCCCTATGAATGCTTGTTTAGGCCACTGGAACATTAACTGCTATGAAGTGTGGAGCACCCAAGATGAAAGCTGCTCGTCTTCCCCTGACTACAATAAAACATCCCTCAAAACAGATGGCTTGAGATCTGCAACACATATACAGATGCACTATGAGTTTGTGTTGCTTCTTTATTAAACAGTACTTCTAGCTATATACCTGACAGGGTCCATAGCTTAGCTTACCATAGAGGTTTACTGCATAGAGACTGAAGCTGTCAGACTCTAAAGCTCCCTCTACAGGTCGCTTTTATACACAACAGTGTGTGATTTTGTGCAATTATACATACATCAAGTCATATATACCTTATGTGAAGACCACAACTTGTTTAAACTCTTTTGAGCAAAATGTACTTTGCATGTATGCAATACACTTGGTGGCCACATATTTTAATGAAAATAAGCTTTTCTTTATCAAAGATGGCAGTCAAGTAATTTGTACATGCCAAGAGGACATTCACTTAGCTTTTTTTTTTTTAAATGGCGTAATTGTGAACATCCTCACGAATGGGGAGTTTGGGTTTTAGCTTGTATGGGAGGGTTTAGTAGTGGCATTCAGTGTTTTTGTACAGGAGGGTAACCTGTAACATATAATAAACATCGACACCAGCTCCAATAATCCAGTTAAGCATGATGAATACAAATTAAACTCTATCCTGGAGTACATTTCATAATATACTTAGATCTATTGTGTGTGTATGTGAAAGAAGAGATAGATAGATAGATAGATAGATAGATAGATAGATAGATAGATAGATGATAGATAGATAGATAGATAGATGATAGCTAGATAGATAGATAGATAGATAGATACAATATATAGATATTGTGTGCGTGGCATGTAAAAGTCGATATAACAATGGTTTGATATAGTCCATGGAGCCTTCTCATCATGGGCAGAAGTTTCCAATGCTTTGGTGACATGACTACATTAACCATAGCTGGAGTCAATGATGAGGGCTTGAGGGAGTCAAGTGAATATGCGTCAGACTAACTTCTTAGTCAGAGCATTGCTTCTAACCACTGGTATTTTACACAATATGCACAAAACATGTTCATTTTTACCTGTCAAATATACACGGCTGATGTCCAAACATCACTTTCACACTGCTCCCCGCATTGAGGTTTGTCCCTGTGATTGTCACATGTGTGCCCCCAGATACTGGTCCCATGGTGGGCTCTAACCTGGACAGAGCCAACGTCTATAAAAAGAACACATACCAAGATGATTTGTTTGGTCATATTGATCTTCAACTTTGACTCTTATTTTTTGGTACTGAAAGATAAAGCTGGGAGTTGCAGCACTCTTTTGGAACTGAAAGATAAAGCTGTGAGTTGTAGCACTCAATAATGGTCCAGGCATGTCCACAATTAAAGGGATATTAAACCCATTTTTTTTTCTTTCATGATTCAGATAGAGCATGCAATTTTAAGCAACTTTCTAATTTACTCATATTATCAAATTTTCTTCATTCTCTTGCTATCTTTATTTGGATGTAAGCATAGGAGCAGTCCCATTTTTGGTTCAGTACCCTGAGTAGCGCTTGCTGATTGGTGACTACATTGGCTACACCAATCAGCAAGCACTACACAGGTGCATAACCAAATGTTGGCTGGCTCCTAAGCGTAAACTCCTGTTTTTCAAATAAAGATACCAAGAGAATGAAGAAATATTTAAAGGAACATTAAAGAAATTTTTTTATGCAAAAATAACATGCTCCCTTCTCATACTTCTTAGATAATTTTACCAGAGAAGAGAGATTCAGAGAATAGCGATTTAGAGAATCGGGCCCATAGATAGCTAGAGTCAGTAATGCAAAATACATTCTATAATAAATTAGAAGATATAATTTATGTTTTTAGAATATCCCTTTAAATTCAAAATTTATTTCCCCATGAAATGTTTAATTATGCATAATAAAAAATGTATTCATTATACTTATATCATTTTTTTTTCACAGCTCCAGAAAGGCTGAAATACAGTCTGCATGATACAGAACTGTGGCCCTGCAACATTTTACACAGTGATTGCTTGACCAGCACAGGATCTCATTCATATATGTCCCTAATTTGCCATTGCAAAGGAGATAAGCTAAAAATACTTGTGAGGGTTTTAGGGGGTATGTCATTGTATTGTATTTAAAACATTACTTTGTGTGCAGTGCTTTCCCTCTGATAGTCTTAAAGAGGACATGTAAATGATTTAGTGACAATCTGAAAATGAAAGGACCAGCCAATGCTGTAGAATTATATCATTAACAAGTGCATAATAAAAATACAGTGGTTTTAAACCTACTCTCAACTTCAAATAAGCAGTAGATTTTTTTCTGACAAATTAATGTTGTTCTCCCATTTTCTGGCCCCCTGTATCATGTGACAGACATCAGCCAATCACAGACTAGTAGGTATACCCTGTGAGCTTCTACACATGCTCAGTAGGATCGTTTTCCCTACAAAAGTGTGAATATAAAAAGACTGAGCAAAATGTGATAATGAAAGTAAATTGGAAAGTTTCTTAAAACTGCACGTTTTTTCTAAATCATATTTTGACTTGGGTGTCCCTTTAATATTTCCCACTGCATTTTAAAGAGAGTAACCCCCCCCCCCCCCCCCCATACACACACAACCTTCCAGAACCACAAAATGGAAGAGGTCTGACAAAGATTAACAATCGTGAAGTCTCTCCAAGCACTAGCATTGAACGATTTAACCCTGTCACTTTTATTAAGACTTACATGTCATCCCATAGGGATCTGCTTTTGTTCTTGCAATATAATACCATGATTACAATCTGATATTGAAGATTTCTGTGATATAAAAATAAAACTGTAAAAGAAATATCTGTTTCAGAGATGGAAATGTAGAGAGTATACTTAGATTAGCATTTTAATGGAAAAACTCCTGAGTTCCACATAAGAAGGCAATATCTGCATTCCGATGATGTGACTGTTAGCTCTTATGCAGGCACATACCAGAGCCCATCTATACGTGTCTCATTTACAAGGCTGTATTCGGACCTGGTTGGAATTCTAGGGGAAAGCATATGAAAGTAGATTGACTTCACCCCCCCACCCCCAAAGTAACGAGGAAATGACCAAGGAAAGATGTTCACATAAAGAAACACTATTAACATTGAACTTTAACAAAGCAAATAGTATATATATATATATATATATATATATATATATATATATATATATATATATATATATATATATATATATATATATACTGTATATATATACTTAAATATAATTCTTTATATATTGCACTTACAAAATTTAATTGGCACACTTTTCTTAATAATTGTACTTTAGTCTCACTTCACAGATGGACCCTGTAACGTGCTACATAGTGATTGCTTGATTAGTGTAGGAGATTGTTTATGTGTGTCTACCTGGTGATAGCAGTGATGATAAGGCAGACATAGTCAATATGCTTTCAAGGTGTCTGTCCATAGGCTGATCAGAGCCATCAAAACAGTGCAATTTTGCAAACAAAATTACAGTTAAAATGCAACTACATTATACTATACAAAACTACATTGCACTACAGTGTACTACACTATACTGTAATGCCCTGTATGACACTACACAATACTGTACTATACTGTACTATACTGTAATACCCTGTATGACACTACAATATGCAATACTGCACTATACTACACTATACTGTATATACTGTAATGCCCTTTATGACACTACACAATACTGTACTATACTATAATGAACTATACTGTAATGCCCTGTATTACACTACACAATACTGCACTATACTATAATGAACTATAGTGTAATGCCCTTTATGACACTACACAATACTGTACTATACTATAATGTACTTTACTGTAATGCCGTTTTTGCTCTTTAAATACCTAAAATCTCACATCAATCACTTATTATAAGAGGTAATATTCTGTTGGGTAATAAAGAACTTATAATACTTTATAACTTATCCTATATTATAAAAGACAAGAGTTTGTCTGAAGCCGTCATGCGCAGTTCAGACAAACTCTTGCCGCGAGGACCCGGCAGCAGCTCAGCTGTAAGAGGCGCGCAAGGACCCGGCAGCAGCTCAGCTGTAAGAGGCGCGCGAGGACCCGGCAGCAGCTCAGCTGTAAGAGGCGCGCGAGGACCCGGCAGCAGCTCAGCTGTAAGAGGCGCGCGAGGACCCGGCAGCAGCTCAGCTGTAAGAGGCGCGCGAGGACCCGGCAGCAGCTCAGCTGTAAGAGGCGCGCGAGGACGAGAGAGAGAGAGAGAGAGAGAGAGAGAGAGAGAGAGAGAGAATGGGAGAGGGAATGGGAGAGAGAGAGGGAATGGGAGAGAGAATGGGAATGGGAGAGAGAATGGGAATAAGAATGGGAATAACACGGCCCGTGTCAACGGGCTTTAGGACTAGTTCTATAATATAAAAGGCCAAGTGTATCTGTCCGAAGCTGTCATGCGCAGTAGAGACTGCGTGAGGACAAACACACCTGGCCTTCAACAGACTAACCTCCTGGCATCTGGGGCCAGCCGGGCGTGTGATAGGGGGTGAGGCTGGACGTGACGCGGGCGTGGCAGGGTGGGCTAAGCATGGTGCGGGTGGGTGTGGCATGGGCAGGGCCGGACGGGGCAGTGCGGCCGTGAAAGAGAGAGCTCAAAAGAGGGGGGGATAGAGAGAGCAAAAAAGAGAGGGAGAGAAAGAGCAAAAGAGAGGGAGAGAGAAAGCAAAAGAGAGGGGGAGAGAGCAAAATAGAGAGGGAAGATAGGGGGAAGAGAGCACAAAAGAGAGGGGAGAGAGCGCAAAAGAGAGGGGAGAGAGAGCGCAAAAGAGAGGGGGAAAGAGAGAAAAATCACAAAAGAGAGGGGGATAGAGGGGAGAGAGAGAGCAAAAGAGAGGGGGACAGAGACAGCAAAAGAGAGGGGGAGAGAGCAAAAGAAAGGTGGGAGAGAGCAAAAAAAAGGGGGGAGAGAGAGAGCAAAAGAGGGGAGAGAGAGAGCAAATTAGGGGGGATAGAGAGAGCAAAAGATGGGGGAGAGAGAAAGCAAAAGAGGGGAGAGAGAGAGCAAAAGAGGGGGGATAGAGAGAGCAAAAGAGGGGGTATAGAGAGAGCAAAAGAGAGGGGGAGAGAGAGCAAAAGATGGGAGAGAGAGAGAGAGAACAAAAGAGGGGGATAGAGAGAACAAAAAAGAGAGGGGGGAGAGAGAGAGCAAAAGGGAGGGGGGAGAGAGAGCAAAAGAGGGGGGATAGAGAGAGCAAAAGAGGGGGATAGAGAGAACAAAAAAGAGAGGGGGAGAGAGAGAGCAAAAGAGAGGGGGAGAGAGAGAGAGCAAAAGAGAGGGGGAGAGAGAGAAAAAGAGGGGGGATATAGAGAGCAAAAGAGAGGGGAGAGAGCAAAAAGGGGGGGGAGAGAGTAAAAGAGGGGGGTTAAAGAGAGCAAAAGAGAGGGGGAGAGATAGAGCAAAAGAGAGGGAGAGAAATAGCAAAAGAGGGGGAGATAGATCAAAAGAAAGGGGAGAGAGCAAAAGAGTGGGGATAGAGAGAGCAAAAATGGGGGAGAGGGACACCAAAACAGAGGGGGGAGAGAGCAAAAGAAAGGGTGGAGAGAGAGAGCAAAAGAGAGGGAGAGAGACAGCAAAAGAGAGGAGGAGAGAGAGCAAAAGAGAGGGAGAGAGAGAGAGAGAGAGAGAGCAAAAGAGAGGGGGGAGAGCACAAAAGATAGGGGGAGAAAGCACAAAAGAGAGGGAGGAAAAGAGAGGGGGAGAGAGAAAAAGAGAGGGGGGAGAGAGATCAAAAGAGAGGGGAGAGAGAGAGCAAAATAGAGAGAGGGGAGAGAGAGAGCAGGAGGGGGGAGAGAGAGAGCAAAAGAGGAGGGGGCAGAATGAGCAAAATAGAGGGGGGATAGAGAGAGAACAAGGGTTGGAACCGCTGTACTGCAAAAAATGGCCCGTGTACATGGGCTTTAGGACTAGTATACTATATAAGCCATAATGCTGCTCTCACACACAAGTGAGTCTGAACTCATTACATTACATTGCTTGATTCTGGTGCTGGTCAGCAGCCACAGCCTTGATTTTGAAGAAATGTCAAATCTTAAATGCACTGAAGGTCATATGTGATTACTGGGACACAATTCATGGTTTGCATTACTGGTTAAGGCTATTAAGATCTTGCACAACGCTGGTCAAACTATGCTAAACAGACAATGACAATAAAATACTGTTTATCACAGGATTCTCGCAGGATTCTTCGCATCTGAGACAAATAAAGTGATGAATAAAACTGACCCTAGCGTTTACTTCCATGAGATATCTTTATCAGATTCATAAATGAACTGAACTGTCTAACAAATACCTGGCTGTAGTACTGATATACTGGAAGAGAGCATGCATATTTAAAAAGTGAAGCTTGAAAGTGAGAAGGGAGAGTTGTAGCAGCAGACAAACAGTCAAATATGTGAAGGGATTCAACACAATGAAACTGGAGGCAATGAGGCTGATTTATTAAAGTGCGGAAGGACATGATACGATGTAGCGTATCATGTCCGCCGCACATCGATAAATGCCGACAGCATATGCTAGCAGGGGGTGTAAATCAGCCCGATCGTATAGGATTGGGCGGATTGAAGACCGCAGCCTCAGAGGCAGCGGATCAGTTATGGAGCAGCGGTCCATAAGGCTCGCTAGGAAACAGGGGCATCAAGCTCCATTCAGAGCTTGATAATTCGCCTCCATTGAACACACTCTTACATGCTGTATAAAGATTGGCTAATATGTGCAAGAGCATTTTGTCTAGTATTGGCCCCACCAAAGGAGGTAAGATAAACAACAATGCAAAGAGAGAGAGAGAAAGTGGTTTAAAGTACCATAAACATGTTGAGATCTGTGCATATCCTAAAAGGGCTAATTAGGTAAATATAGTTTGCATTAAAAAAAACTGTTTAAAAATTGCTGGCAAGTATTTAAAAAACATTTTTTAAAATAAGGAAAATTGCTAGCATAGCCATGCTGGAGTAGTCTGCTCCACCCCCCACCCCCCCAATCAGTGTTCACAGCAGCTTATTTGTTTCTAGGCATGTTCCAGCAGATAATGAGTGTTAAAGTCTGACTCTGCAAGGTAGATATAGATACAGCCATAGAAGGAAATGTGTGGGGGGAGTTAGAGCTTTGCAATTCAGAAACTAAAGGGTTAATGGTGAGGCACTGCAGTATAAATTTGCAGGTAAAGTAATTAAAGTACATATTATTATATTTTGTCTCTATGTCAACTTGTTTTATGTCCCTTTAAAAGTAAAAAAAAAAAAAAAGTATTTTGTATGCAGATTTTTGAAACTCAATATCAGATGTAAATATAAAAATGAATTTAATAATAATATTCTGTGTATTACACTGGGGCTATATCTATCACGTTTAGGTAGAGACATTAGCTAAACTGAAGAGAAGATTTTTCCTGCGCTGTCACTTTGCTGAGCTTGGCAGAGACGATTTGGTGCCAATTCATCCTGCTTTGTGTTATTCAAGAGGAAACGAATTACTCAAATCAAGTCACATTACCCATCACCATGAAGAGGCAGAGGGAAATTCTCTGAGAGATAAACACTATTTCCTAATGTGCCCTTTTCACATGAAATAATTAAGGAAAGTGTGCAATGCAGTCAATTTTCAGTAACACTTCACTTCAAAATGTTTCATCATTACAAACTCATTATATCCTTGTGTGGCTTTGGCGCGCAGCTCCCACAGGCACCCCGATGCAATCTGGTGTTAATGAACGCTCACAAGCACTTCCGGATTAATGTGTTGCAACAATATATGTGATCAACTATGAAACAAAGTACAGCACATCTGGGTAGTTTCAGAAACAGTCAGCATTACATGGGGGTTAGAAGACTATATAGACCCTACTCAAGGTTTTCCTTTATGAATTCATTTATTAAAAAACTAATTGAAGAAATTAATTGATTGAGTGATGCAATGCATGAATGAGTTAATTAATTAACACACAGGAAATAAACTGATTCCCAAAATGCCCAGTAATAAATATACTGCATTATTTAGTAACTATAAATTCCATAACATGAATACAGCACATGAAATTAAATTTGGCCTCATATACTGCATGGAATAATTTAACTGCATACAAATGTACAGTGGTATATGCTCAGCGCACAGGTTATTAAGTTAGTTGTATTAATCAAAACTAGTTGGATGTTTTACATTTTATAAAGCTACTTAAAGGGACATTCTGGTCAAAATGTAAATACACATTGATGAATTACATCTTTGAATAGAAACAAATTTGCAATATACATGCATTGTCAAAAACGCTTCGTCAAAGTTATAATTGTTTTAGTGTTAACATTTTTCTCTGCACGTGCATGTGAAGCATAGCTAGGTATTCTCAGTGCACCAGCATTTTAAATGATGCAGCTGTTCAGAGAGCCAGTGGGGCTTGTATCATGTCAGCAGTTAATAAATTGAGTCATTACCAGATGGTAAAAGTACCTTAGGCTCCCTGAGCAAATACTATGTTTAAAACAGTGCATACTTAAATACACATTTGAAACAGCTATAGCTTTATTAGAGGCATTTTTGCTAATACATGTTTATTACAAAAATCGTTTCTGTTCAATACTGAAATGCACCCATGTGCACTTTCCCGTTTACTTTTAATATCAATTTACTTTGTTCTCTTGAAAACCTTTCTTGATGAGCATACCTAGGTAGGCAGTGTGCATGTGCCTGAAAGATTATATGGCAGCAATTTTACAAGAATACTTTTAACAATGTTATACACTTGAGCACTAGAAGACAGCAGTATTTGTAGAACATTTTTACATCATTTTTGCAAAACTGCTGCCATATAGTGCTAAAGACACGTGCTTCAATAAAGGATACCAAGAGAATAAAGTGAATTTCACATAATTTTGTTTCATGTTTATTTAACCTCTTAATATACGTAATGTACCCTTTACTTTGCTGGTCGTTAAGGGATTGCCTGGGTATAATAGCAAACCCACGCTATTAGACCCTCCCCCCTGCAAACTTGCTAAAGTAGTACGCTCTCACCACTGTCAATGAGTCTGTGCTATTGAAACAGACACACCCATAGGGTATGTTGCTGGTCATTAAGGGGTTAAAAGGTGATGGAATTAAAAATTCAACTATAATAATTCAGAGGGTAAAATAATATATAGGTACAATAGCTTAACCTACTGGCTTTAGTGTGAGTTCTTAAATTGACATTTAACTTAGTGTCTTTTCCTATAAAGTTTGATTGTACATAATTAAAAAAACCCTTAGTAATGCACTTTAATTTATTTATCTCCTTAAATTATAGTATTTCTATTCACTACAGAGAAGATGGAATGCGGAATGCTGACACTCCTACATGCTTCAGTGATTGGTTCATATCTGCAAGGGCTCTCTTACATCTGTCCCCTTATTGGCCAAAGCACAGGAAGTAAGAAATACAATATTTAAAGGCTTTCAAAGAAGTGTGCCCTAGGCCTGCAAAACAATATATATTTTTCTAACAAAATGAGTTTTAAATGCTTTTAAAACATTTATTTTACAAATAGATTTTTGGAAATGCAGCAAACCATTTCGACTTAAAAAAATAATAATAACTTCAACGACCCTTTAAAGTAGCATTTTTTTTAGAGTCATTTTCTGTAACATTATTATGACCAGGGCCCTTGGTCTATTGAAACTTCTAATCCTTTAAAAAAAAAAAAAAAAAAAAAAGATATTTGAGATCTGATTAATACATAAAATAGTGAAGTCATACAAAAACTTCCATCTTTTTATAATCCCGGATTTAGATGCAACATATAATAAATATTTCCCAGATGTTAAGACAAGAAGTGCAAGAGATTTATAATGTTTCCTTTGCATCAATTTCTATGCCATATAATAAAATAAGCGCATGTTGGTTTTAAATGAACTGTGTATCGTGTGAAAGAAGTTCAATAAAATATGCATAGCAAAAAACTACAGTATAGGCTACCGGATTGCACTAGATATCTAATCTATCTATATCTATCTACATCTATATATATCTATATCATATATCACTACTGTATATCGTGTGAAAGAAGTTCAATAAAATACGCATAACAAAATAATATAGGCTACCTGATTGCACTAGCTATCTAATCTATCTATATGTATCTATAAGCAAAAAAAAAGAGACCTTTTTTTCTTTGTTTCTAAGTATTTAAAAAATATATTACAGATTATTGGTATAATCTGATGTTTCTGTGCTGAATAAACAAACTTTTTAGTCAGTTATGTGGTATTGTGTGTGGGTCAACCAATAAAACTGAGATTTACAATGAATACCTAGGTATAAGTCATATACAAACATGAATTTACCACTAGGTCTAATTTAAGAGCTTTTTTTTCCTTAATAACAGCACATTTTTATAAAGATGACATTTTTATAAGAATTTCCAATGTACTTTTGTTATTAAATTGCGCACAATCTTTTTATGTGCACACTTTCTGAGGCACCAGCTGCTACTGAGCATGTGCAAGAGTTCACAGTGTATACGTATATGAGTTTGTGATTGGTTAGTGGCTACCAAATGTTACAGGGGACGGGAAAATTAAAATAAACTTTGAAATTTGTCCAAAAAAAAAATCTTCTGCTCAGTTGAACTTAAAAGAATGCGTTATTGCTTGGTCTTTATTATGCATCTGTTGATTATGCAGTTGCTACATATTTAATGATCCTTTACTGCAATGTTTTTGTTGATGGAAACATATGTAGTTGGTGTTATTTTCATATAAAAGATGCTTTTCAGTAAATGTCAGTAAAGTATGTGCTTGTTGAAATCTACTACTAATTAGATAATAAAATCTTCTATTTCCAATTTTTTTTATTGTATTCTTAAAGGAAAATTTTAAGGCAAAATATATTAGAACATGTCATTTTTACATTAGTGACCCTAAATAATTTTGTGTAACTACGAGGGTCTCAGCGGTCTCAATTGAGACCGGGCCCTCACATGTAGGGGGCCCATCTTCCCTGCAATCCGTAGTGGCATTGCTACAGAGGGACATGGACTCCTACTGCATCATTTGTGCCACCCTGTGTGCCTTCTTTTCCTGCAAAACAGGGCTCACAGTGTACGGATCTGCCTTTACAAATTTAATGGCAGTGTTTCCAAGATGGCCGCCACAGTGTTGTAGTGAAGGAAAACCTTCCCCCTTATTTGCACAGGAACACTGCACAAGTACACATTACCTGGTGCAGACTATACAAGGAGAAAGCTTCAGTTAATTGCAAACAACCAGAAAGGGCGCTATAGAAATGAAGGGCTCTGACACTGATTTTGCCCTGATGCACAGCTAGGTTTAGTTTCTACTAGAATATCCTTTAAGAAACCTAATCAGGATCCATCAACCCACTGTGTACCCACATGAGTTTATGATTTATTGATATATGTTTTATACAGTGCCCTAGTACTGCACTAGTTAATGGGACTATAAACACCCTTAGAGTGTAGGTTATAAAAAATTTTGCATTATAATTGAATTTTTAATTTTTATGGGTTTTCTAAATGTTATATCTGGAAATGCACAATATATACTTTTTAAGGCTAACCCAGCTACATATTGGTCCCTACATGGCCTCAGTAGTTTATCAGATAACAACAGTTTTGCAAACATAATTGAAGTGACTAGCCTTATCTACTCTAGTAACAAGTCTAGATTGGTTGCTTTGACCAAGGCAACTGGTGGGGGGGAGTTTTATACATTTTGGTAATTGTAAAATATTCACATCTGTTTCTATTCGGTAAAGTCGCCTAGAATAGAACAAAAAAATGCTGCAGAATTCTGAATATGTGTTTCTTTTTTCTTTGGCTAAACCTTGTTCAGGTATGTAGAATTTGTAATGATTCTATTGAAGATTCTAGAATTCTCTAAAGTGGCGGACAGCAATCATCCCGATCAGATATTATCCGTATGATTGACACCCCCTGCTAGCGGCAGGGGGGGCATTGCACAAGCATTTCACGAGAAATGCTTGTGCAATGATAAATGCCGACAGCATGTCCGCCCACACAATTATAAATCGGCCCCCCAAGTCTCAATTGTACCAATACATTTTAAATTGTTGTGGAAATAAATATCTGTTCTTCAAAAATGTCCCAACCCACCAGCATAGATATGTCACTTTTCGAGGAGTTCTTGCACATCCATATAATTGTTTCTATGAACTTACCACAAAGTAGTACAGAAGGGAAGAACGCGCCGTAAATGGCTGTTTACAGCTTCCCACGCAGACATCCACAAATCCTGCATACTGGCTGGGCTTGGCATCGCCTATTTCACACACAATTCTGTGGGGGGTTTAAGAAAGTGATTATACTTTCAAGGACAGAATGATAAACTGGTACAATGTAACAAACATCTACTAGATCAGATGAATATGGTGAAGCCATCAAATCTAGCTGGTTTAATGGAGAAGATGAGGCATTAAAGGAAATATCTTATAGATTGTTTAAATTCCCTAAACAAGTTTTATTTGCATTTTGTATATTTACATAATTGTTCCACAAACCACTGTATAGTTGTAATTTGATTTTACTGAATCCTACAATTCACTTTCAAATAGGGAAAATAAAGATAAGCAGAACAACTAATTACACCTGCTTGGTTATGATCTCTTATTACTTCTATTGGCGATATAAGGTTTAGAATATTCTATAATTTGCAAATTACTATAGTCATAAAAATAATACATGCAAATATTAACTGACATTAAAAATAGAATGTCTATCTATCATCCATCCATCCATCTATCTATCTATCTATCTATCTATCTATCTATCTATCTATCTGTTTAGCAACGCAATTAGACTACATTTTTTTTCAGCTCACTTTTATTTTTCTTACTAATAACGTTACCATTCTAGGGCCAGATTGAAACCCAACACCCTACTTGCAAGCAAACGCGTCTGCATATTCTCAAGTGCGCTAACCCGCATTCCAATGTTCTTCACAAAGAAAAATATGTTCTATTTATTTATAAATATATTTCTACATATATCTGATGGTATTTTGCTATTATATATATATATATATATATATATATATATATATATATATACACCTACACATGATTATATAGGTATAGATATATACAGATATATATATATAGGAATATCTATTTAAAAATACATATAAAACATATTATGCTATGTGCAGAACATTGGAATGTGAAATAGTTACAGTAAATACACAGTTATGTCTCTATATATTTACATATGTATTTTATGTGTTTATATGTGTCTGTAAATACATGTATACACATATAATTACACAAATACATATATACACACACAAACATATATACATATATAAATATAAATATAAATATATATATATATATAGTGCTTTTTTGTAAAAGAAAAGGTGACGGTACTCAAAAAAAGGTACTCATTGATTTTTGAATGATATATTCTGCTCAGAAACTTTGAGAAG